>NW_026694419.1:5842500-5925000 GCF_021218885.2 Marmota monax
CACAGCTGCAGAGGGAATGGTCATAAGATTTAATGGATCCATGTTCTAATTCTGGTCATAGTCTTACCTCTATGCTAAATGCAACATGTGAGTGTTAAAAAAAGAGACACAAGTGACACCGAAACCCCATGCTTCTAATCTTTAGCTAGAAAAATCTTAAGATTCTCCACTGGTGTCCATCCAGCCAAAAGGAATCTTCTTGGGCTTAACATTCAAGACATTCATGTTTGTGAGTGCCATATTCATCGAAAATCAACCATGGATAAAAAATGTACTTTTAGAAAAAAATGCATCTATCTGTACTGAACATGTACAGACTTTTTTTCCTTGTCATTATTCCCTAAGCAATACAGTATAACTACTTATATAGCATTTTACATTGTATCATGTACTATAGTAATCTAGAATGATTTAAAGCATACAAAAGAATGTGCATAGGTTATTTGCAAATCTTATGCCATTTCACATAAGGACATGAGCATCTGTGGATGTATCTGCAGGTGTCCTGGTGTAAACTGTTCAACATCACTTTCTCCTTGACCTCCATCATTATCATATTGCTCTCAATTAGCCTAGATTATTATCAACAACTGCTCTTTTTAACCTTATCACACCAGCTCTTCTCTGGTCTGCTTTGTAATAGTTTCTCTTTCTTTTTACTATTTCTTTTACAGCTGCCAATCAAATTTGTCTTCTGCTCTTATTGGATCAATTAAAAATCCAAAATAGATGAAAAATTAAGTCCTTGAAAATAACACTGTATTTCCAGGGAACACTGATAGCAGGTGCCCACATTTTACTGAAGAATGGCTCACACATTTAAAATAAATTTAAGATGAAAATGGCTTAAGCTTTGCAAGGATATGATAGGAATGAATGAGGAAACTCCTTGATCTTTAATCCAATTCAGTTTGATAGACCTCTGAGAGTCATGGGACTTAGACCTAGCCCGAGGGAAAAATGTAAAGTAATGGAGTTGCATTTAGGAACTGGCACTCTCATCTCCCTTGCCTTTATTCCTACTATGTCTGGTTATCTCCTTATGCTTTCCACTTGTTTCTCTAAAACATTATATTCACAAGAATTAAATAAATGAATATACTATTACTGAAAAGCCTCAATACGTACTAGATAGATCATTTTTGAGGTTTCCTACCATGATGTTATGATTTCTTGATATTTTCTGCTGTTTTTCATTTAACAGAGGATAATATGATAAGTCAAAAGGAATTAATACCTAATTATAAAACTTCAAGCCTGAATGATTTGGGTGGAGAAGATGTTATGCAGGGCAGAAGAGCCTTTGTGTTGTTATAATGATTCTGTGTTGGTCGCCAGCCTCTTTGCCTACTCATAAAAGCCAACCTTAGTTCTAGGTCAAGTATAAGGGTATGGCTTTCTACTAATTGCATCCCCTTCCACCAAGTATATTCCCCCCCACCCTTAAATTTGAGGCATTGCTAGCTCACCTATCTCTCTAACATCAAAATTTAAGACAAAGGAAATTTTAAGTAATTAAGAAATTAAAAATATAGCAACTGTAATTAGAAAGCAATATGGGATCAATAGTTGTTGACTGAGGTTTCCCATTACACTGTGTCTACCTGTTCCTATGTAGAGGTCGTATAATGAAGTAATGGAAATTTTTAGAAGACTGCAATAAGAATTCTAAATGATACAGTCAGAGATTATCAGGGATTTTTAGAAACTTAACATTTTGAGAAGTAAGCTGAATTAAACAGTTACTAAGTAAAACTTTTAGGAAAAAAAAACAGATGGAGAAATAATAAACTATGAATATTCAGATTATTTGTAAAAGATATAAACCATAAACATTTGTAGTAAAAATTTAAGTACCTAGGATACCAAACCTAGAAGAGATGGTTAAAAATCATAATACAGAATGAGATGGTAACTCCAAACAAATGCATGTTCAATTTTCATTTCATCAAGTTATGATGCTGATAATACATATTTTTTTCTGTTTCTTAATTCTTATTCCAGTTCCTATAAATTTACCGTAGACCAAAATAAAGGTTTTTTTTTTCTGTGATAATCTCATACTATCAAGTTTTTTTTTTTTTTCCTTAAACAGCCATTCCTGAAGGTAATGCTTTCTGAAGAAAATGCAGGTTTCACAACACACTTGTATGTAATTTCAAGTTTCTTAGACTTTGATGTTCCAAACTGATTTTTGAGGTAAAAATTAAAATAAATATGTACATGTGGCCAGCGGCAATTGTGCTAAAATTATTAAGGACATAGTCTTATCTATATTTATCTCAAATGTGCTAGTAAATTACAATGCAGTTTACGAAAAATACAAAAGGCATGTTCTCACAGTCCATTAAATGAAATTAGGCTCAGCTGTATTTCCAAATACTTGTAGCAACATTTAAAATCCGATACTGTTCAAAGTGAGAATTAAGTTAAAAATAGAAAATCAAGTAATTTTTACATTCACCTTGAGCAAAATGCCAAAGGAAGCCAACACTGAAAGGATAAAATGTAAATTTAAAGTTCTCTAGTTTTTTTCCAGGTATACAAGAATATAATATTCTGTTGCCACTCTTCATTTTTGTTTTCATTTGATCATGATAGAAACACTAAAATGTGAAAAAAAAAATTGGGGGTGTAGCCTTTAGACACACTCATTACTTTGCAGCATAGTTCACATTCACTGTGGTGCTTTTTAGTGATTTCCTTCAAATTAAAATCTGGAAACCCACCTTCAAAGGGATGGGGGATATTTAAAATAAAAACTTTATCAAACTAAATCCTACTAAAATTGGTCCAAAAGGAACCTGTCATAGTCTCAAAATACAGACCTATTTTACTTATGAAGTAATTTTCTCCATTAGATTTCACTTAGCTGGGAAGTCTCTCACTCCCATAATGCAAACGTACTTGATGGCTAAGAAATGATACATAGGAAGAAGATGATGGAAAGATGAAGAACCACTCTCTGTTCCATCAGGTGGTTAAAACATTTTTCTTTCCTCACCACAAGTAAATTAACCTAAAGAAGATGTGAACTGCAAGTGTGGGAGCTCAGGCTCTCAGATGGAGCCCCACTGATAACTCTGCTGTGCTAACATTTAACATTTCTCACAAACAAAGGACTAATTCAAGAGAAATTGCAAACTCCAGTAGGTAGCAATGTTCATGGAGCTTTTCTCTTTACAACATCCCCAGTAGGTTTTGGTCCATGATTTAATAAAGCAACAGATAAAGCACTGATTCCTGGTGTGTTTAAAGATACTCCTAGCCATGGAGGACTTGTCTCCAACATCTTTCCTGCAATGTTGACAATTATAAAAAGGGCCATATTTCAGGGGAAGGATATAAATTATTTTGATGGAGAGTAGAATGAGGAAAAATATATAAATATTTCATAAGCATCCCTGTCCTTCTGTCTCTCTCTTCCTTACATGCCCATGTGGGCCAGTATCAGAGTGGCAAACCAGAAGGGCAATAGGCAGAAGTACCCACTGTTCCAGCAAAGACCTGCTGACCCAGGAGAGAGAAAAACAAGATGCTGTGGTCACTACTTGTGGGGTGACAACCCAATCATCAACTAAAGCAGACTTGTTGATTCAAGGCACAGATACTTCAACTGTTCTTAACCCATGTAAAATATCAAAAAAAGCCCTCTGTATTATATAACTCATGATAGAAATTCTGCATAAGACACTTTTCTATGTGTTGTTAATAATCACAGTGGTATAAAAGGGGGAACCACAAGGTAACAAGACAAATACCACATTAAAAATAATATTCTGTCATTACATTGTTCATAGAATACTTATGTTTGACTTAATTAAAATGTACAAGCAAAACATAATTGAAGTTCTAATATTTAAAGCCCCAAGATTATCCAGGCAATTAAGCCCTAGCTACTTTCAGGGGATAGGGAATTGGTGTGATGGCTAAAGGAAGGGACATTGTAGACATTTTCCTGGCAATGTTTTTTTTTTTTTTTTTCTTTTGCTGCTGGACTCTATTCTCATTTCTAAAGACGACAAGTCATTAGGGACAGGAAACCAGATGAGGTTACTGCATTTCTTTGAACCAAGGGGCTATTATCGCATCTCATTGTTTCCATGCCTGACAAGCTAAAAGCTAAAAGGGGAGTAACTTCTTAATATTACAATAGCAATTTTTTTTTTTTTTTTGGTAAGAGAAGGATGGAATTGGAAAGCTTAAAATATATGTAAAAATCCAATTTGTGAAAATGAAAAAGAACCCTTTCCTTATGTTCTTTGTGAACTTTGTAGATATATCTACTTAGTAAAAGCTAGATAAGTTTCTTTAGAATGTCAAATTTTCTTCTTAAAAAGACAAAATAGCAGCTGGGTGCCATGGCTCATGTCTGTAATTCCAGCAGCTCAGGAGGCTGAGGCAGGAGGATTCCAAGTTCAAAACCAGTCTCAGGGAAAGTGAGGGGCTAAGCAACTCAGTGAGATCCTGTCTCTAAATAAAATACAAAATAGAACTGGGGATGTGCCTCAGTGGTTGAGTGCCCCAAGTTCAATCCCTGGTACCCCCCTTCCCCTAAAAAGACAAAAGAACCACTGATAATTTGAAAATTGAAACTTTAAAAAAGAAATGACAAGAGAACTATGTTTTTCTATTTTGGGGTGACACATAACTTTTTAAAATATTTTTGACTGCATGATAGTTTAATGCATGATATTCAATTTATTCAAACTAATATAATTGAATACATAAACTTATTCACAAAATCTAAACTGCTTAAGTTATATTTCTGTTAACAAACACAGAATTGAATTCAGCTTTGAAGGGCTGCCTCAAACAGCTCAGTTTGTTATTCCTTAATTATAAAACTAAGCTGTGGCAGGTCAGATGAGTAGCAAGGCATGGGATAACAGTAACCAGTAGCAATGGATGCTACAAAAATCAAAATTTCATAGTACTACTAAAGTACAATTATCACAGCAGTCATATACTTTAAGTTATGACTTATTAAAAGTTATTAAAAAGTTATTAAACTTTAGATATGAACTTTATTGCATGCTAGGTGCAACACAGGTGGATTTCTGTGGCTAGAGAGCCCTCAACTTTTGAACTTCATTGCACTTATTGGGCAGACAGATTGAAAAAGAAAAACAAAACAAAAATCCTGCCCCTTGGAAAGAACATAAGTTAAAAGACTGATGAATATAATATTTAATGTTTTGCTTTCTTAATAGGTATATCAAATATTATGCAACATGTTTGTGTTGGAACATCATTTGAAATGAGTATTGAAATTGATATATACAAATAATATTTCTAAGGTAAAAAATATAATGATAAATTAATCAATACATTGCTAAGAATCTGCTATGATCTATCTAGTCTTTATTTTTCTGCATGTGCAGGTTGATCTACTCCTTGGTTATTAGAGCACTCTCTCTCCTTCTCTCTCTCTCTCTCTCTCTCTATATATATATATATATATATATATATATATATATATATATATATGTGTGTGTGTGTGTGTGTTTCAAACGATTTATTGGTTTCACTTACTGAAATTAAAAGAAATCCAAATTTACCCTATTCTTGGTCACTTGTGATTGACTGCCTAGTTCCACCTATTAACTAAACTGACTTTCCTTTAAATGACTTACTGTTTGAATTTTGTGGAAATCCAGGCAAGGAGGATGGACCGTTCATTCCGGGGAGAAGCACTGGAGGAAGGCCAGGGAGTCCCGGATAGGCTGCTGGCAAACTGATACTATGCAGGGAGCTGCTGTCCATCATGCCTGGCTGCTGTACAGTTAAGCCCAGAACATCTGAAGCTTTCTTTATTCGATCAAGTTCTTGCTGTGCCATCAGCTGCCGAACAGTAGTTGGAGCTAAATAATCTTTCTCCCGATCCAGCTGACTGCCCACGGTCTCTCTCACTTTTGAAATGTGCTGTTTGGAGAAAATATGATCTCTGATGGACAAGCGGGCAGAGTATTTCACCCCACAGAGAGTACATTCTGGTTTGGTGCCTTCTGTTCCACTTTGATTGATCATGAAAGGCTTCCCTATGTTGATTTTAAATTTCTTTTCTTTTGCCCTTGCGTTTTGAAACCACACCTGGACCACCCGTTTGGGCAGACCAATCTCATTGCCCAGCATTTCACATTCTTGCATGGTTGGCGTTCGGTAGTCACTGAAGCAAGCCTTGAGAACCTTGAGTTGAAGATTGCTCATCTGGGTCCTGAAACGCTTATGACCTGGCCGATCATTACTTTTGGATTTAAAAGGGTTGCTAGACCCAAATGGATTTGGTGAGCTGGGGTCGGCTATGCTGGAGGTTTCACTGCGATCAGCGTTGTCATCAGGGTCATCTGTGATATAAAAGCTTTGGTCATGGTCACCATCTTTCTCATTGAAATGAATTGATGGACTGGTAAGTGAAAAGAGAAATTTGTCATCACAGACCTCAGTTGTGGGTGTGGTTGCTGGTTTTGGCAAAGCATCCAGAGTTTTCGGCTCTTTAGGAGAGAGAGCTGGTTTCACATCTGCAGAACTTCCTGTGGTACTTTCCATCTCAGTGTTTCCCTCATCTCCAGTGGTGGCATCGCTGATGGCTGTATTGATGGACGAAGTCTCATCAAAGTCAGCTTTAGTTTGATCATATCCAGACTCAGCAGGAGGGGCATTTAAATTCTCTACATCCTCAGGACATTCTGCTTTAAAAGAAGAAGGGCTTAAAAGATTCTTCGGTGACATTTCTGCTGTTTTACTAACAGGTGTTGACACTGTAGAAGCCAATTCATTCTCACTCGATAGATCAATTTTAGTTAATGGCAAAGACGGATAATCAAAATAAATGTATTTCTGTGGGCTTTCTCCTCCATCCTCTGTGGATATTAAAGGGCTTGGTGGCAAGCTGTAACCTGCCTGCTTTCCTTCATTCCAGTGCCGAGAGCGAATGTGGCTTTCTAAAGCTGACTTTGCCTTAAACAGGGCTCGGCAGAATGGACACCGTTTATGAGACTGTGCTGGACCCACTGCCCGGAACTGGCCTTTCCTTTCTCGTGCACGTGTATTCTGGAACCAGACTTGCACGACTCTTTTTTTCAGCCCGACTTCACGTGCAATATGATCGAGCATTTTGCGTGTAGGATTGGAGTCTAGCAAATATTTCTCATAGAGTATTTCCAGTTGTTCGGGGGTGATTGTGGTTCTCAAGCGCTTATCACGGTGTTGGTCTTCACCGCTATTCCCACCCTCCTTTTCGCTGCAATTATTATCTTCTTTGTCATCCAGTTTCCTTTTAAGGGAAGCAGCAACGGTGCCTGGGGTGGTGGCGGCGTGGGAGGAACTGGTCTGAGGTGGCATTTGTGTGAGAGAGCTACCCAGCAGCTGTCCAGTCATCAGAGGGTTGTTGGGATCGAATATCATGTAGGGCATGTCCAAGGGCCTTTCCAAGAATGGAGAGTGAAGGAACTGGTTTTGAGCAGCGAGGAAGTGCATGTGCTGGTGCTCCTGCCAAAGTTCCAGCGTTGGGAAGGCAACGGTACACTGATCACATTGGTACTGGAGTAACTGTGGAGGTAGACTGTTCTGGAGAGAAGTCATGGAAATTTGCAGTGGACTGGAAGGGACTGGGGTTTGAGAGGCCGAGGGAGGTCTTCCAATAAGTTGGGGTTGTTTTGGTGGCTGCGACTGTGGCTGGGCTGTGGGCGCCTGCGGTGGGTCTGTTGAAGTCGATGCTAACGATGGGGCTGGTTTGGTGCCTTGAGAAGGGGGTGAGGGGTCACTCTGCTTTGGCTTTTCTGTGGGATATTCAGGTTTTGGAGAAGCCTTCTCAGGTTCTGGTTTGGGTGACGGAATCAAGGGCGTGCTAGTCCCAGAGCCAGAACTTGCTGCAGGGACAGTGGAGGTTTTGGCTGCATCCGTTTGTCCAGACACCGCACAATGCTTGTAAACCACCTGATCTGTGGCATCCATGGAGTCTTCCGTCTGGCTTTCATCTTGGGCATCGTCATCTTCATCCTTATAACACTGTTTTTTCTGATGTGTAATCAAGTCAAAGATCCTGGGGAAAACCACATTGCACTTTTTACATTGGTACTGCATGTTGCTAGTTCGAATGTAGCGTTCGTTGGTGAGTTCTCTCTTTTCATTGTCTTTAGTTTCCGATTGGTTCTCATAGCTCTTTCGTGCTTTCTGCCTGGCGTTCTGGAACCATACAACAATAACCCGAGTGGGTAGATTGAGAACGGTAGAGAGTTGTTCTATTTCATCATCTTTCGGGTAAGCGTTGGTGTCAAAAAAGTCTTGTAGGACCCTCAGCTGGTAGTCGGTAAACCTCGTCCTCGAAGACCTTTTGCTGAAGGAGGTATCCGATTTGTAATGTTCTAAAGAGGCGGGCTGTGGGTCAATTCGGATATCTTCCAAAACAGTGATAGGAGGGTTACTGAAGTTGTATGGTGAATCCTTATTTCTCTGTCGTTCCTTAAAGAGGGTATTTCGAAACCAGTGTTTGATAACTTTTTGAGAAAGGCCAGATTTCTCTGCCATTTCTTGGATCTGTTCTTCACTTGGAGAATTATTGATGTCAAAATAAGCCCTCAGGATTTTTAGTTGATCATCTGTAATTCTTGTCCGGGGGCGTTTGAACTGAGAATGCCTTAAGAAGTTGGGATCTAACCCGAGCTGCTGCTGGCAAAGTTGAGTGAGATCTGCTGAGAGAGTGTCCATCTGTGGCAGCTGCAGGGCAAGCTGTGGGGGAAGTGCGGGGTGTTGCACAGGTTGCATCATGATGGAAGGAAAGAGGGGAAGGTCCAGAGAAACAGGCAGCTGGACTTGTGGGGTAGCAGAAGGTGGGGGTGGAGGGGGAGGGGGAGGAGGAGGAGGGGGTGGCGGAGGGGGCGGGGGAGTGGGTGGTGGAGCTTGCAGAGGAGTAGAAACCGTGCTTGGGATTTTCACGGGACCCAAGGGAGAAGGCTGTGGAGGAGCTGGTGGCAGGGGAGGAGGCGGAGGTGGAGGTGGAGGTGGTGGTGGTGTTTCAGGGGAAGATGGAGAAATTGGATAAAGCTTGTCATAGGCCTCCCTGTATTGACGAGCAAATTTTTCTAGTGCTCCGTAGGGAAAAAATTGCCCATGTACATGCTCTTGGTGACTCTTCAGGATGAGAACATTGGAAAACAATTTACCACACGTTCCACATTCCAGTTTGTCAGTGTTTTCCCCTTCGCCACTCTTGTTCTTCTTCTGTACCTTCTGCCTGTTTTCGTTATACTGAATGACTAATTCAAAACCAAAGTTTTCCAATAAAGCTTTGGCTGCATTTCCTCTGGCCCCTGAGGCTATTCGGGGTGGAGGGATGGATGGTTCTGAGGATTTTTGCTTCTTTATGTCTTTGCCTTCTTTGAGTCCTTCACCTTCATTTACAAATTCTTGCTTTGGTTTCTCTTGCTTTTCGGCAATTTCTTCTGCTTCCTTATAAGATGGTATGTCCTTCATGATCTGGCAGTCTGTATTGGCTAGATTGCTTTGTTCTTGTTTCAATAATTTGCTTGGCTGCTGCTGCTGCTGGGGTGGCTGCGGCTGCGGAGGCTGCTGCTGCTGTTTCTGAGGCTGCAGCTGGGGCTGTGTGGCTTGGTACTGTTGTGCTTGCTGCTGTAGAATCTGTATTTGAGTTTGGCCAACATGATGTTGCGTTTGAATCTGCTGCTTCAGATCCTCAAGCAAGGAGCCAGCCATTCCCGTCATGCCCGGCATACCAAATGTGGCAGAGCCTGGCAAGCCCAAATCTGGACCCAGACTGAATTCCGTCCCAGGTATGTAGAATGGAAAGAGAAACTGAGGCTGCTGAAACTGCAGCAGTGCTTCTGGAGTCATGGGAAAATGAGGCAAAAAGGCTGGGTTCAGAAACTGTGGCTGAAAGAACGCAGCTTGCTGTTGTAACTCATGCTGCAGTTGCATCTGAATTTGTGCTGGTGACTGCGGTGGGTGATGTGTAGGCTGAGCAGAGATTAATTCAGGAGTTTGCTTTTTATTTAATTCTTTGGCATCTAAGTGGGTATCTTTGCTGTTGACTGCTGCTAAACTCATGGAATCTAACATCCCTTGGCCAGGGCTATTTACGTTTGCCGCAATGCTGTGTCCACTGGCCACATGCCCGCTGGGCTCCAGCTTTGCAGCCCTGGCCTTTGTCTGGTGGAGCACAGACCTCATGTGGATTTCCAATGTCGAGCTTTGGCTGTATGCAACATTGCAGATGCTGCACTTGTAGGGTTTGTTGTCTGTGCTGCTGTTGGTTTCTTGCGGGACAGGACTGGAGGCTTCCTGCAAAACCTTTTTCAACTTATGCAGGTGAGAGACTGAATTATAATGGACCAAGAGAATGTTCTTTTGGGTGAATGACTCTTTACACACTGTACATTTATATGGACGAGATGGATCAAGGAATTTTTCCATTGTAAAATTGGGCCCTTTTCTAAAAGGTAAGGTCCTCTTTGGTTCAGAGCCCAAGTCATCTGGAATAGAACTACTATCACTTCCTACAGGACTTGCCTTCCCTTCATGGTCTACCTCATACTCTCTCTCCATTTCCTGTTCTAAGCCATGGTCATCCTGGGCCATAGCTTCACTTTCTGCCCAAAGTTCACCATTCACGGGCAAGGAGGCATAGAGCTGTTGAAGTTCAGTTTCACTCAGTTCTGGGTGGCCTGCTTCCAAGTGTTTTTTTAAAGCCTGGAATGTACGGAAACTACGCTGGCAGAGGTTACACATTGTTGCAGCCCGAATTGCATGATACTGGGAATGTATCTGAAGCTTCTGCATAGTTTTAAAAGCCAAGCTACAATGGTTACAGCGATACTTATAAACATGGCGGTCAGAAACAGAGAGAGGTTGCCGTTTTTGCTGTTCGTTTAGTTGATCTTGCAGTGTGTCAGGGATTTTCACATCCTTACTGCTATTTTTATTCCATTCCAATATTTCTGGGGGCTCTTTAGCTGGTTTCTGCTCCTCACTCTTTATTTCCACGCTAGCCTTTGAATCCTCAAGACCTGCCATACTTTTCTCATCCATTGGGCTTTCACCTGTTCAGAGAAAGCACAAATACCTCTGTTAAGAAATCTATGGCTCCAGTGTCAATAGATTGTAAATAGGACCCTATAAAGATCTCTGACTTAACTGATTCTTTGAGGAAATATTTACTGAGTAACTACTAACAGCACTGGACTGGATATTGAAGATATGAAGATGAGTAAGAATTCATCATCAATCTTGGGGAATTTCAGGATAGGGAAGAAAACAAGTCAAAAGTAAAAAAAAAAAAATACAATATGCTACAATCGGCATGATACCAAGGGCCATAACCTTGGTGTTAGTGAATTAAAACAACATAGAATATTCTTGGCTGTTCAGCAATTAGATTTCTCAAGGACAGGTGGAGATAACCAGTTGTCAAACATGTCTTGGAAAATAAGGCTCACGGAAACATTGTGCATTTTCTTCCCTTCATGCTTTTTAAAAATAAATCTTTAATGGTAAGAATCTTGGCGCACTGCCACAAGGGCAAGTCCCTGAGTACTTTTTCCACAGATCTTCATCATAAGCTGGAATACCTGTATATTTCCCAGATGCCTCCGCTGTCATGGCTGCAGGTGTGTCCCGCTCTGACTTCTCAGAGGCGGCTGCTGGCAGCAGCATACTGTTTGGCATCATCATGTCAGGGACAGGCACCTTTAAAAACCAAAAGGGTTCCAGGTTAAATGTACTCCAGAAAATCATAAATTCCATCACTTCTCCCATTGGCAGTAGCATATCCCATTTGCATTTTTCCAAGCAAAGCAGGGACATCTATCCCTTCAGATTTCAGACCAATGCTGTTACAATGCTGTATTTTTCTTTTTCTTTCTCTTAATTATGGTTTCAAGCTTTTTGTAGGTCTATTTTTTTATAATGATAATCAAGAAACTTTGAAATGCAAAGTGCCCACATGAGTCATTTGATTAACATTACAGATATAAAAAGACCACAAAATACGTAATTAATTAGGCTATGCTTTGTATCATATTTTTTTTCTCTAAGCAAAAGAGACCACAAATGGGCCTCTACTGTGATTTCTATAACACAGTCAATAAAAGACCTTTCAGTAGCTCAGAAGAAATAAATTTCTACCAACCCATAATTACATATTTGCATTGATAGTTTACCCAGATCATGTCACACATGCATCAACATTTGGTATCCTTACTGTCATAAGCAGCTTCTCCACACAATCTGGAGACACACTGTGCAAATGAGTCAGGTGCAGCTGGAGATGCATTTTGTTGCTGAGGACGTCCTGGCAGAGAGGACAGCAGATGACTGGTTGCACTGAGTGCTGCGACAGCACGTGCATCTGGATCCGACTTTGGTCCCTACTATTGTAGTTACAATAAGGACACTGATAGAACTGGAAAAGATTGAATAAACATGACCTCTATGAGTTAATGTATTTTGATGACTTCAGAACTTTGGCAGTAATACCAAGTGTTAATAATATTGCCCTTGGAGATGTCTATGTGCATTTCAATCACATGGAATTTGGGGGGGCTCTTAAACTATTAGTAATAGGTAAACAAACAGACAAACAAAAAAAGAGATTTCCACAACAAAGGAAAACAACATTATTTACCTGTTCATGACAGAATTTATTGTCATCTGAAGGTTTTGACCTTTTTGTTGCAACATCCTCTTCTTTCGCCAACAGGAGTGGCTGGGTGCCCCCTGCCACACTGACTTTTAGCTCCTTCTCTGGTGTGATTATTCCTGATTGCAAAAAGAATAGAGTAACTCAAATTATAAACATGATATCATAAGTAGAAAATTATGTTTTTCAAATAACTGACTCTGAATTGACTAAGTCATAAAAAGAATTAGGCAAGCACTTTTAAATGATGCTCAGAACAAAAGACAAGAAACACATATCTTTTTTGTCCACTAAGTAGACTTTATAAATATATTTTCAAATGTACTCCTGTCTCATGTTTAGATAACCCTAGGTGGCCTTGAGAGGTTTATCAATAACGTGTGCTCTCTGGTGTCCCAGAATGCCTTCATAGCATTAAAGCCAATCTATTTCCATTCACAAATACTAACTCAGAAATTCATTATTTTTACTAATATCTAATCAGCTATTTCTTTTCGAAATCCCTGAATGAAGAGAATATTTCAAAATTATGAGAAGAGCTGGCTTGATATAACTCAGGAACTAAAATATTTTGACATCATTAATGGATTTAAAAATCAAAAGGTTGTTAAAGCAAACCATACATTACATTGCTATTGCTATTGCTATTAGGGATATTGTCTTTGCTGGAGATGTTTTAGTACTTGGCTGTACACACAGCATTATAGGACAAATCTTAAGAAGACAATTGCTTTATGAGGTTAATCCAAATATTTGGTGTTAAAGACGACTTAAAATTTTGCCCAGATGAGCAATGTAATGTGGTGGAGTCTCACACACATCAAAGAAAAGAGCACAATTCTAATTTCCCAATCTAACTGAAAATTCTTTCCAGCATCAATTTGCCCGATAATCTCCTCTGTGAGGCTGGATATTACAGCGACATTGGGTAGGCATGTCACATACATCTCACGACAAACACAAAACCTCATTTACCAGCCATTCCAATCTCATCATAGCACGGCATCATCTGACCTTTTTTCTGCTGTTTATTATGAGTATTTCTAATTTTAACTTTCAATTTTCACCATCTTCCAGTCAATTTGCAACTAAATTATTTCCAGGGTGAGGACACTATCACTGGACAACTGGGTGCAAATACATCTTGAAACGCAATGAAGCTAAACCATTGATTGCTATCAGACCCCGCGTAAATATATAGTCCAGGCGTAATCTGATTGTATGCTGTGCATGAAGATTTATCTTGATTTTTCTTCAATCCACATGCAGTTCATATAAATGAATAAATTGAAGTGATTTTTTTTTCAAAATACCCCACTTTTAATTTAAAAATAAGGTCAAGGGTGTTTTGGAAACAAAATAAAAATGAACAATATTTCTACTCTGGGTACAGATGCATAATATATACCATATAAATAAATTCAGAAATCTCAAATTCATAACAAATTCAAGGGTTATACTGGGGAGACTAAATTAAAATAGAATCTAAATGATATAATGACAATAATTTTCTTCCTTTAGGTTTGAATCAGTTCCTGACATACAGAATTAGTGCTGAGTTTTCCACAGATTACATTGATATTGATTTCTGAATTTATAAACATTGGATTTTATTTTAATTAATACTTTTGTTCTCTATTTACATATTCTGTAGAGAAATTCAAATTCTTTTTAGATGTTTAAAAAATAACCTGTCATATTTGTATTTGAGTAAACTTAAATTTGAAATAAATTTAAAGTCTCATTATATTGATTAAAAAGTATCTGATTATCTGATACCTAAAGATGTACCAAAACTGGGGACGTTCATCTCACAATTAATAAAAATTCATTTTTCTTTCTCAAAGGAAAGGCAGAATATAATTTATGCTTAGTAAATGTTAAAAAATTTACAAAAACAATATGATATTTAATATTTGCAAATTCACTGTTTACGTGTCAGATCAAGTTGTGCAAAATTGACTGTCATTTAAATCAGCAAGTGCCTATCAGTTGCCTTCGCCTGTGAAATTTTTCTTTAAAAGTTTCTATTAATGAGTAAGAATATGCTTCCTTAGAAGATGAATACACCATGATGTACCCCTTTTCATTATATTTTGTTCCTGGTAGAATTGGACAAGACACAATTATAAGTCCATTCGAGACTATCACAAAAAAAGTTGAAAAAAAAAATGTCCATGACTTTTGTTGCTTGTAGGCCATTTGGAGCATCAGAAATAGAATAAACTTTCCAGAAACTTCTATTAAATATATAGTCATGGGCTTAATTTAAAAAATACACACACACACAGACACACACACACAATGTGTATCTTATCCTGAAACTGATATCATAAAAGAGAATAAAAGACCATGCATTAGGGTGCCTGCTTGTAATCTCAGCAGCTCAGGGGGCTGAGGCAGGAGGATTGCAAGTTTGGGGCCAGCCTGGACAGTGCAGCAAGACACCATCTCAAAATAACAAGTGAAAAGGGTTAGCTCAGTGGTAGAGTGCCCAGGAGTTCAATCCCCAGTAAACCAAACAAACAAACAAAACCATAAAAAAGTATTAATTTCAAGATTTGAAACATTTTACTAAGCCTATACAGTGATGTGTGCTTCTTGGTATAATTTATACCTGTGTATTAAAGATATATTGCCTTTATTTTATGCTTATTAATATTCATCAAAAATATAATTGCTTTGGGGCCTAGGTTTGTAGCTCAGTGTTAGAGTACTTTCCTAGCACGTGTGAGGCAATAAGTTCTATCCTCATCACCATATAAAAATAAATAAATAAAATAAAGGTACTACATCCATCTACAACTAAAAATATCTTAAAATACTGTTCTGTGTTGCATCAAGAAAGGAAAATTTAAGTTTTAAGTTAACTATTATAGGGCTATTTAGCTAATTAACTGCATTCATTGAAGCAAGAGTGTTCACATAAGCTGTGAAGTTTCCAAAGACCATTTTGCTTTAAATTAAGAAGCTATAAAATTATAAACAAAGGCTAGCCTGCCTAACTTTAGCTAGGTGCCCTACAAATGAAAATAACTCATAGTAAGTAGAAGGAGAGAATACTGAAGTATAATAACATATGACAAAAATGACTCTTAAGCTTGAGGAGGTTGGGAAGGACTATTTGTAAAGACAGTAGAAGACACAGTTTACATATACTTGTCTTTTATACTCAGAGGGGTGTTATCTCAAGTTTAATATTATGCCATTCCTGGCAAAGTACAGGAAATTTGCTTGGATGTTTTTCCTGAATTCTAATTTCCTAGAGATATGTTTTATTAGATAAAGGCCAATTAATTTTAGGAAGGTTCTGATAATGTTCTGTGATTAGTTAGTTTGTATTTGCAAACTTAAATTTGAAATAAACCCAGTTTGTTACCCTAGACCAAAAAAAAATTGAAATAGATCATAATATATTTTGTGTCATAAAGGACACCACAGTATTCTCAAAGAACAATGTCATTTTAATGAATTTTAACTAAAAAATGAAGTCAAATTACAAATAAACACTACCACATAGATGAGCCAATGATTATCTGTCAGTTATAGGATTAGCTAACTTGCATGAGATTGCTAATATCAAAATGACATAATTCATTTCAATTCAGATGCCGCCTACTTAATAACTCTCAATCCCTAAAATACAGAAGGTTGTAAAATGGTTTATACTCATAACAAGTGAGGAAAATCCAATAATGCATGTGTACCCCTAGCAAATCTTGAAAAAAACAATAAAACAAAACACTGAGTTATTATTTATGAGTCAATATATTTGATAAAGTTTGAATACTATAAAACTTGGATATAACAGATGTTATTCAACTCTAAATAACTCTAAATTATAATTACCAGTACAGTATTCTTTCTAATGAGAGTAGAATGAAAGGATAATTTTAATTGCAATAATGAAGGTTAATTTCCATCTTTCCTCATGTTTACTCCCTTATTAAAAAGTGGTCCCCTTAGCCACAGCAGAGACATATTACATTTTCAATGCAAATGTATTAATCTGGATAAACTCTATATTAATTCTTGTACTGCACAGAGCTATAATTTGGATTATAATTAATCTAAAGTGGCACTAGATTTAAATGACAATATAAATGAAGCATTAGGAGGCTTTTCTATTATGGATGAATATTCAACAAATATAACTTGCATATTGCCAAGTCTCATTTTGAGAGCTCCAGTCCTACAGATTAGTGTCAGTAACACAGCACAACAGCTTACACAAACATAGCCTTCCTAACGTGTGTTAATTCCTTCGTGTTTAAAAAGTTCTATGTTAAAGTGGGGTCAAACTGTTTTCCCATCTAACATATTAATATAGTAATTACTTTATAATTTTGCTAATATTCTTTTGACAATTTTAACTGATATAATATATATGTATATAGGATATGTTATGTGGATTGCTATTTAATCATTAGAAATATTTACAAAGAAAAAAATTCCATGTAATAATTCTTTAACCTAATAATTGTCAATTTAAAAAGCATAAAACCTTGTTAAAAAGGTCATGTTAATTTCTAATAACAAGAACTGTCTTGAAGGCTACGAGATTTCAAAGCTAAAGATTTGCATCTCAGCATTTACTTTTAGTTGGTCCTTGCTTAGAGCTATTTTTTATCCCTGTAGATACACCTGGGGAAGCTTTTTTATGGGAATGAAATTTGTTTTAAATAACTACCATTATGCAATATTCTGTGTCCTCTCAGACACCCGAGTCCTGTCTATATGGTACAATTAGGCACCCAAGGAAGGACCATAACTCATCAGGCCATTAGGGAGTCATTGGGTCCATTATTTATGCAGAGCAGTGAACAGCAGCACCAGTGGAGGTAGAGCCCTGCATCTGTGGTATGTTCAAAGCAAGACTCTTTCCTCAATGGTAAGATTAGATCCATTTTCAAGGGATTCCCAGAATCCATCCTTCACAAGGTACTAGACATTAGATATTTAATACTGCACATAACGTCCTATATCAAAGTATTACATAGGCACTCAGCAAAAGTTAATGTGATATCTGGGTGTTTTACACAGGCTTCTGAAGAATAAGAAGGATATACTTTGCAATCTGTTTTTGTATTACTCTGAGAAAGTCATCACTAAATATAGATAGATCCTGCTGTCCCTGAACAAATCAAGCAACTAGTCTTGATGACGTCCATCCTAAAGAGAGTAAACGGACCACCTTACTATTTCCAATCCTTTTCAAATAAAGTTTAGATAGTACTACCCTTGACATTAACTGATCACTAGGTTCTTCAAATTCCTTGTCAATAGCCTCAGGAGGCAGCCTGCTACTATACTGCTATGGCATCTTTTCAGAGATTTCGCTTTAGGCTCAATACCAACCTTAGATCCTCTTTGTTTAAATCAAATTAGAATCATATGTTAGACACCACATCCTAGAAGCAAATAACAAAGGCACTTTTCTCCCTGGACTCCTCTGAGAAATTTAGTATTAAAAGGTGAGGGTGGGGGAGCAGGGAGCCACTTTAGATCATTTTTGAATAGCATGTAAAACTTAGACATGAAGAGACGGAATTACAAATATAGGATAATTCAGATTTAAATAAACTTGTATGTAAAAAATGATACATTTGGCTCAACCCAATATCTTCATAGTGAATACAAGCTCCTTTATATGCAGCTGTCACTAGAATTCAAGGAAAAGATAGATGACTACCTGAAACTAATAGCCTTGAACCCGTTTCAGCACTTCTTCTGCTTCAATGAGTCCAACATAATAAAACTAGGTATAGCGTGCAGCAAAAGTAGCCAATGTAATATTCATTGCGACCATAGATTTCCATCTCATACATACAAAGCATGGATGAAGCCATATATTTGCCAAATCAAACACAGAAAAAGCCTTAGGTATCTACACCAGATGCTGGCCTAGGGTTTGTTTGTGCACAAGTAAATGTCATGACACGAAGGTTTGTTTTCAAAGACAGTAGCTTTCATTACTGGGATTTGTCTATTCTGGAAGATCAAAATTACCCAGCACCTAATCCCTTTTCAATGATATTTCCTCTTTCTTAGGCTGAATCATCTGTAAACTTTTTCACTGGATTTTGTTTGAAATGCTTCAAATAGATGCCCTTAAAAAGGGCAAATTCCTGAGTGTAAGTTGAAAAAAAAGAGGAAAAATAGCACTTATTTTTAGGGTTACATGGTTTGGGCAGGGGTACATATGACTGAATGACAAAATTCAAGTGATATCTAATCCTATGCTTATGAAAAATTAATATGCCATCAGAGGAATCACAAGTATAGCTAAGATTAATGAAAGGCGCTTAAAAAATTACAAGCACACAAACTGATTTGATTAAAAAATAATCTCGCTGGTTGTCCTGTAATATTCTTCAACTTATCCACATCTATTCTGTCAGATGGTTATGATTAAAAATAGGTCAATGGGAGGCTACTGATAGAAATCACATGCAAAATGCACATGCAATGAATAGTAGTAGGAATGTTCAGACAGTTTAAAATGAATAAAAGCTTTTAATAAGCTTGGTGGGGGGGGGGAGTGAAGGAAGGGCTGATTGCAGGGAATGGAGGGGTGGAGGAAAATGAAAGGTGAAAGAGTGGAGTATCTTACCAGAATCTTTATGAGAGCTCTTGCCTTCGCCATTGTCTCTCTCACTTGTGTCTTTCTCATCATCCTCAGCCACTGCTGGGGGCTTAATAGCTCCTTCTATCTCCTCACTTTGTTCTTCTGTTAAGAAATGAGACCAGTGAATACAATTGAAGAAGAAAGAAGAAAAAAACCTAAAACACACACTAAAATAAACTTGGTGGCCACGTTAGAACTTTATTCATGAATTGTCTGCAGATATTCCTACTCAAAAGAGAGAACATACACTTATGCAAAAGTCCATATTAGAACATGTTGACTGTACCCATGCAAATTTTTATATCTAAAGAAACTACATTTTTAATCCATTGAGAGCCTGCATCTATACTGAAAAAACAAAGAAGAAGAAGAAAGAAAGAAATCATTTTTAGTATAATTTGATATAGTTTAAGCTGAAAAGATGAAAAAAATGGTGGAAGGCATTTCTATACTTTTAACAGTAGAACTTTCTAACAACATGGACCTTATTCCATGAACTTGAATAGGTGTCAGAACAAATCAGATTCTTAGCAAAAATTCTTACTGAAATAATGTGGTAACAATGGGTTAAATAAAAGACAGGTATTACTCCTTCCTTCAGATACCAGACCTCAGAGGAATTCTATGAAATTTTGAGGAAGAGTTTGAAGCTTCAGCTATAGTGGGGGTTTTTGTATTTTTTTTTTAAATAGCGGAAACTATATAAGGCCTAGGACATAACAAGGTATACTTCTATGACAACCACATCACCCCACACCTCATTCACGGGTTCACACCAGCTAGATTACATGGAAATCCTCATAGTAACTCAAACCTATTTAATTATTCTGTAAATCTTAGCTATGCCACTGTTGGTGGATTAATCTGTTTATGCAGTTAGCCTCTATGCTGGGGCTGTGCAGCACTAATCCGTGAAAGGCCCACTGTTCTCTTTCATCCTGCGATCATTTGTCTCTCAGTGTGCTGATGTCACATTTTAATGAATTTTTAGCAATCTGAGTAATGCCAGATAACCAGGCTCTCAACTCCCCACAGCATGGCATGCTGTTTTCATTGCAGCACAAAAAAATAAAAATCATATTCCCCGGTTCAGGTACGAATTACATAAATTAGGAGAAGAAGGTAAAATGGGATTTGAAGCACTAGGCTGCTCAATTTCATAAAATCTTTAATGACCATATAAATTAACCCTGGAAAGGCAAAAGGTCATCGACACACATTTGCATACACTCTTCTATTTGCTTTTGATAAGCACAGCTTTTATGCAGAGAACATGATACAATTAACCCTTCAATAACCATACAAAACGCTGCTACGGACATTTTAAGTGTCAAGCATTAACTGAAAATTACACACTGAATACAATTTTCATTGCAAATGCTATAGTGATTGAAAGGGGAAATCGTGGCCCTCTCCACACCCCATGTTTTATTAATAACATTCTGACAGCAGAATGAAATATCCACTGTCATATGTAGCAGCTGAGCACACACACAAAAAAAATTATATTTAGTGCCTCACTTGCCAGCCATGCTCTGCAACTGTGTGAGTAGGAAAACAACAGAGGGGAAACCATTCTGGGCTCCATAGGAAACTCCAAAAAGCTAAAGGGAAAACAAGGACATTTAATACATTCAAATAAGAGTTTGGTTCAACTGTGAGTCCTCCAAGGCACCATAGGAATCCATTTATTCTATTTTTGCACTTTGCACAAAAGCAGAGGGGAGACCCCAATGAAGGTCATCAGTCATCTGAGGGCTTGGGGGAAGCTTTCCTTTCAGGCAAAAACACATGGAGATTTTACTATAAGAAGATAAAGAATCTTTTCTGGTTCTATCCTGCTTTCACCCATCAGTGACCATCAGTTACTGATCCAACACAGGATCCCTCCTTCCAGCACTGGCTGGACTGGTGGGTATGGTGGTCCAGACAAAGCTGGAAGGCTGTGGTTCTGTCAGGCCCACAAATGTGGTATGATATCCAGAGTCAGGCCCGTGACAATTTCTTTTCAACTATTGTGGTAAAGGGATGCAAGACTTATTTGAGAAGATTTACTGGACTTTCCCCCCAGGGCTGGAAAATGAAGTGTCAGAGTGCTACTGAGTGTCCTTATCTTGAGGGGACATAAAATTGTAAGGGCTATCGCAACTCACATTAATAAAACATTGTGTGTCAGGAGAAGAAAAAGAAAATTATGAAGGCACTAAAAGAAAAGCTACAGTATAATCTGGGTCTCATCAGACAGATTTTGCAAGGTCCTCTTCTTCATTTTCTGGTATGTGTTTTAAGTGTGAGAGAAATTCCCAGACATGTTCTTCTATACATCACTGTGGTGTCTGACCTCCGCCTGACCCTGGCAACAGTTTGAGAAATCTGAATGTGAACAAAGACTCTGTGTCCGCAGCAGGGAAAGATTGTGGGATAGACTCTCCCCATCAACTTAATCGCAAACAGCAGTTCTGAGGCCATAACTTTGCCCGGCTCCTCCAAGCCACAACTCATAACCCTCAGAGGTGGATTTGCCTGCAATGCCTCTGCTTCTGTGACTTTTTTTTTTTCCCCTCCCTCTCTCTTTTTGGTTCTTCCTTTGAAGTAGGCAGGCAATTAGCTGTAATGCTCAAGCAATTCAAACCTGTTTTGTGGTTTAGAAGGCGAAAGCTGTTTATTACAGGTAGGCTCTTTGGAGCCATAAGAACTTTGCAAATTTTTAATCACGCAAAAAATAATCACAAAGTAACTTATACACACCATAAAGTTTCATATAAGTCAGAATAAAAGGTCACTTTCATTCTCAAAGAGAGTTTTAGAAATAAATTTGACATTCATTACATAAACAGACTTTAGAGTCATGAGAATTAATGTGAAGAAACCACTTTCTCTGGAAAAACCTATAGGTTTAGATTTGGGGTCAGGGGAGGGAGCAGCTACATTCTAATTTCCAAGTACCACATTTCCTCCATTGTAAAATACCATAAAATGTTAGATGTTTTACAGGAGAAAAATATATGATATTAAATGTCTTAAACTCCTTAGAACTGAAGGTATAAAAACATTACATAAGATTCCAAAATAAAGATGGTAAAGCAGACTTCATTTTCATCACTGTCTCTAAACTGTTACATACAATAATAAATGAAAGTATTATAGCATTTCGTAGTACTGATGCATTCACGGAATGTGTATTATTAATTATCCTTTGCTTCATGGAATATAAAAAATAAAATCTATGTTTGTATCTTACTTAAGCACAAATGTGCATTAGGTTCCACTAGAATTTCCCAATTTTCAGACAAATGATATTTTCATTTTTAAATGTTACAGGATAATAGAAAGAAGACAAAATACTGTAATCTTATATTACAGAAGTATGGTACAATTACCTTCCCCCGGCATTTTTAACATGCCTGAAATGATCATCTTATGTTACTCTACACCCACACATCAACTATATTTAAAAGAGAAGTTTTTGAATGACTAGCTTAGAATATTTCATTTGAACAACAACAAAAAAAATGATTGGAAAACCACTTTCAATTTATCCTACAAAATCATAATATACAATTTCTAAGCAAATCTACTTCAATGAGATTCCTCTCATCTAAGGCCAGCCAATTGTGCTCGTTTCCCTGTTTCAGAATTCACTTGGGTTTGGGAACGCTCATTCTGAGTTTTCTAAGAAATATTGTGCAATTTTTAAAATTTTTCAATTCACACATAATAATTGTACATATTTATAGGGTAAGATGTGATAATCTGATACATGTGTAGTGATATACTTTATTCATGTATAACATGTAATGATCAAATCAGGGTAATTAGCATTTCTGTCTCCATAAACATTTATAATTTCTTTGAGTTGGGAAACTTCAAACTCTTCTAGTGTTTGCAAAATATATTCTAAATTGTTGTAAATGATAATCACCCCACTGTGCTACAGAACAGGAAAACTTATTCCTGTCTAACTGCATTTGGGTACTCATTGTCCAACTTCCCCCCAACCCTTCTCTCCTACAATTCTGAGTCTCTAGCAAACCCTATTCCATTCTTTAAGATGAACTTTTTGAGCTTTCATATGAGTGAAAACACACTGCATACTTTCAAAGCCCATGGAGTGATCATGTAAAGGAGAAATAGAGGGTGGTCACTTAAATGTCTTCAGTTTTATATAGAGAGCATTTCTATTCAAGATAACTGGCTTGTGAGAATTTTCTCCTGGACTTTTCCAAGGTCCCTTTGTTCAGTTCTTCTCCATTCAAATCTACCCTCTATATTTTCTACTTAAATCTGACTCCTCTACTTAAAGTATTCAGTGACCCCTATCACATAAAAAGAAAATGTTCCTTCTGTGCAAAGCAAGAATACCTCTGCCCTGGTGTACACCCATCTCTCTTCATTTCATACCAAGCAACTAATATGCAAACTTTAGAACATCAGAATCACCTGGAGGACATGTTAAAACCAATTGCTGGGCCCCACCTGTAAAGTTTCTAATTTAGTAAGTTGAGAGTAAGACTTGTGAACTTGCAAGTCTAACAAGACACCAGCTCATGCTAATGCTTCTCGTACAGCTCATGTTTTGTAAGCACTGTGGAACCAACATCCATCTGTTTGTAATGTCCTCTCTTTCCCTATACTTATTATTATATTTCCTATCTTATCTATAACAACTTTTCTTTATAGTATAACTCCCACTTTTTTCCCTTCATGACCACCTTGGGAAATATCAGTTTCAAGATCTGGAAAAATAGAGTTAATAATACCTACTCCATATGCTTATTATGAGATAAGGTATAAAAATCAGTCAGCACAGAGCCTACCATAAAATAAATACTAAAAATGATCATTGTATTAATACTAGTACTGTTCATTGTTTTCTTCAATAAAAAGTCTTTTCTGAACTTCAAACTAAGATTATTGTTTTTGGATAAGTTTTTTTTTTTTCTTTCCTATACATTGATGTCAAACAATCAAACAATGTACCTATACAATAGTATATAGAAATTATCTTAATATTTCTGCCTTGCATTAATAGGTAAACATTTTCTGAAAATAGTGAGGTATTCATCTTTGTGCAAGAAGCAACTTGAACAGTGCTTGGAAAATAGTAGGCCTTTAATATATTTTAGTTAGAATGCTAAATTAAATTGAGGAAGCAACATTAGGAGAAAAAAGGGAATAGTCCTAACTCTACCCCATTCCTTTATTCCCCTTCAATAAAATTTAAAATGGTGTTTATTTTCTCTCTGAAAAATCACACTCATCATTCAGCCCTCTCTAAATGTATGTGTGTAGCTTCTGTTTTCAAAGTGCTTTTCTCAAAGTCACCAATGACCTCCATGCTATAAAATCTTAAGGTCACTTCTCTGCATCTTACTTAACTTATTTTCATCAACGGATGTTGCTACTCTTTATCTCTGGAAAAAAGCACCTCTCTTGGATTTCCTTGTATTAGACTGCTATGGTTTCATCCTATGTCTCCAGAAGTTCACTCTAAAAGTTCACTATTTCATTAAATACCAAATGTCAAGCACCTCCCCCATTGGTACCAAGCCCTTTTCCTTATGTATATTATCTCTTTATCTGATTTCATCTAGTCCTATAGATTTAAATTACATTATCTACATACACATTGACGTCTAACAGGTATAGCAAACTCAGTATGCTCAAATCAGAGTTCTTCAACTTAACGCACCTCACTCCATTTTTCTCCCAACTTCATCTTTTCAGTTAATGGTGCCACCATCCATCACAAGCCATCCTGGACTCTTCTCTTTCCCAATCACATGCATTCTATCCATCAACAAGTCCTTGGAAGTACTTCTACTTCCAAAATATTTAGTTCATACTGCATTCATCTACTTTACATTTCCCTTGACAGTATCATTAGCAAATTATCTATATTACTGTAATGGTCTCACAAATAAGTAAGACTGACTCTTGCTTTCCCATAACTTATTTGGTAAAGCTAAGGAAAATCAACCTGCTCTTCTGGCACCCTTTACTATTACACTTAGTATAATACATCAACTCCTCACTATGGATGGAATGATTAGGCCCTTGCCTACTTTTCTTACCACATTGGATGTTGCTGGTCCCCCATCCTAGCCTTCATCCTAGCCTTCCTTCTAAAAGTCCTTCATCCTAGCCTTCCTTCTCTTCCTGCAATATAACCAACTTCTTCCTACCTTTGTAGGAACATGTTTTCCCAGACTCCTTGCATAATTGGCCCATGCTCCTTATTCAGGATTCAAGTCACCTGTCACTTCCTAAAAGAACCTGTCCGACCATTGCTACTAAAGTAGAGCATCACCTGTCACTCAGGATAAGGGTCCTCAGAGTTGGGCAGGATTCACTATCACCTGCAGGGCTTGTAAAACCCGATGCTAGATCTCACTCCCAGTGTTTCTGATTTAGGTCATGGGTGGGCCCAGGAATATGTTCTGTGAAAAGTTCCCAGGTTATGCTGATGCTGTCTATGAGAGGAGCACATCTTAAGAATCTCTGCTCTGGTATATCACCTCTTTCACATCCTTTACCATAATTATTGCAATCTAAAAATTCCTTGTTGTTTATTTATCTAGAAATGTCACCTAATATAAGGGTCACTGATATACCTTATTCATAATGTGTGCCCAGAAGTCCCAGGCACAAAGAAGGGACTCATCAACATTTTAAGTAAAACTGACAACTGCTAGTTTAATTATTTGAGTAAGTATATCAATGGCCTGATGTCATAAATTGAGATGCAGAAAAGTAGAAATGATTTTGCAGAAAGGAATTCAGTTTGGAATTTGTATTTGATTTCTCTGTACAACATATAGATGAAAACAATCAGAAGGCATAGACAGATCTAAATCTAAAACTTCTCAGAGATTGAGGTGAGAATGACAATTTTAGTGTCTTTGTTTAGAAAACATTAAAGAAATGTATTGATGGGGACTAGTCTCTTTTTAACTTAATATTTTTGTTGTAAGTCTTGCTTTTTGCCATATTGTGCAAAAAGTCATTAATAAAACCTTTATGAATTTGAGGTGGAGGGAGGGAGACTGAGTTTATATTATTGTATCTTAAATGTGCTATCTAGTTTTGTAGGGGGAAATAACATACAGCATTTTAAAAAATATTCATGAGACATGCACAGGTAAACTAAGCTTCACCTGGAAGCTGAAATTTTTAAAGAGGGATTCGTAACTACATAGTAAAGGGATGTTTTCACGTGCAAAGCCTTTTAAAAAAAAGTATTTCAATATACCATCATGGATGCAAAGGACTTTTTGTAATAATATAGCACATTATTATTTCAATTGTATAAATCTGGCAACCGAGGTCATATTTATATAGCAGAAATAAATGAGGTGTGTTATATCAACATGGGTGAATTTCCTCTTAAATTACCTGAATGTAATGCAGCTAAGGAAGTGCAACTGCCATTTTTAACATATACATGTACAAATGCAAAGCACAGAGACTCATGAATGTGTTGACATGGCTACAAAATTCCAACGACTCCATTAATTACTGAAAATAATCTCTGGATTATTGAAAGATATTTTATATAAAACAGATCATTTAGGTGAAATTTCACAGCTTAAAAAATGTAGACGAGAGAAATTATAAAACAGGAGTTAATCTTTAAGAAGCTAGAGACACATGCAAAAAAATGAATCTAGACACAGATATTACATCCTTCAGTGGAATTAATTCAAGATGAATAGTAGACCTAAATGCAAAACACAAAACTTTAAAATTCCTGAAAGATAAAAAAAATAAAATCTAGATGTCTTTTTGTTTGATGACAACTTTTTGGATAACATACCAAACACATGACCCATGAAAGAAGGAACTGGTAAACTTGACTTAATTAAATTTTTTTACTTTATGAAAGACACTGCCTAGTAATTATAAGACAAGCCACAGCTTGGAAAAATATATTTGCAAAATACATATCCAAGAAAAAAATTATCAAAATGTAAAATATTAAAACTCAGACTTTTATCAAGATATAGAATATTCAACATCAATAGTAAGAAAACAAACAACTCAGTTAAAAGTGGGTAAAATCCTTAAGATAAATCTCACCAAAAAAGATATGCAGATGATGAATGAATATATGAAAAGACGCTGTCAAGGAAAGGCAAGTAAAAACAATAAAATACCACTATACACCTATTAGAAAGGTCAGAATCCTGAACACTCACATCAAATACTGGTGACAGGAATCTCATTCACTGCTGGTGGAAATGCAAAATGCTAAAACCAATTTGGAATAGTTTGACAGTTTCTTATAATACTGAACCTAAAGTTTCTTATAATACTGAACCTAAACTTAGCATGTGATCCAGAAATTGTGCTCCCTGAAATTTGCCCAAAGGAACTGAAAATCTATGCCTCCACAAAAACCTGCATTCAGATATTTATAATAACTTTATTTACAATTGCCAAAACTCAGAAGCAATCAAGATGCCCTTAAATGAGTGGACAAATTAACTCAAATATCCATACAATGAAGTATTATTCAGTGATAAAAAGAAAAATCAGCTATTAAGCTATGAAAAGACATGGAATAAATTTAAATGCACATTACTAAGTGAAAAAAGCCAATCCAGAAAGGATACATACAATATGATTTCATATATATTACATTCTGGCAATATGATGGACACAGCTGAGGATCAGGGGTAACCACATGGTGAAGTAGGGGGATAGGCAAGAAAGAAATAATGAATAATTTGCATACAGGATTTTTAGGGCAGTGAAACCATTCTACATGCTATCTTAATGATGGATATATACCATTATTATTTCAATTGTATAAATCTTAATTTATACAATTAATGATGGATACATACCATTAGAACACTGTCCAAACTCATAAAATGTACAACACCAAGAATGAACCCTAATGTAAACTATGGTCTTTGAATGTTAATTATGTCAATACAGGTTCATCAATTATAAGAAATGTACCACTCAGGTATGGGATCGTGATAATGAGGGAGGCCATGCATGGTAGGGCAGAGGAGATATATAAAATCTGTACCTTTCTCTTAATTTCACTGTGAACCTAAAACTCTAAAAATCGAAGTCATTTTGCATATGCTTCCAAATATAGATATATATGATTTTTGCTTTTTACTTATTTGCGTAAGGAATTTGATCATATATAATTATAGCAATTCTTGGGGACATTAATTTTAAAATTATAAGAGTAACAAATGTAACTCATTTAGAACAGGGCAAGGTTTTGAGAGAAATGAAAACAATTACCTGAGGTTGCTCTCAATTGCTGCTCCGTAAGATCATCCTCACAGGTCCTGGCTCCCAAAGAGGCAGTTTCTGCAGAGGACATTAGAGTGGAAGGTAATCAGCATGCCATACCCAGCTCTTGTATCACAGCCAATTTCACAAGAAACCCACTTTTGGCTCGCAGAAGTGGTAAGTTACCAGGTAAAGTTCAGATGAGTTGCTAGCACACATCATAGTGAGTGGTAGTTGAAAAATTGAGACCAGGGCGTGGTAGGTTTAGATTCAACTGTCAAATATCAGCAGCACTGAACAAGTACAACAATATTGATAAAACTTGGGAACAGGAAAGCTTCATTCTGATTTTTACCTGTTGGCTATTTGACCAAGACTACATTAAAGGATTATGTACTTAATGATGATGGCATTTTACACAGATTATGAGTATTCTTTTACTTCTCTGACAAGGTACCCAAACGGAAAGGAAAATCCATTATATGACAGCTGATATGAGAAGCAAAGCAAAAATCAGGGACTTGAGGGGGAACCCAAAGAATCAGTCCAAGTCAACACTAGATTCACATCTTTATTCTGATCTTGTATTTGAGCTCCAGAGTGGAAGTGCCAACAACATCCTGATTTGCCAAACTCAACCCAAACACAGATCATTAATTTCACCTAACTGTGGTCTTCCTTTTTGTTCCCTGTTGTGGGGAAATTAGTTTTTTAAAATAGCTACATTTCAGAAATTGCCTCTAATATTTCATTCTTTCTCCACAATGAATTATAATCATATAGATTCCATTTTACAAGGCTTTCCGTGTCTATTTTTTTCTGCCTTTTTTTCCCTGATAATTTCTGTAGCCTCTATAACATCCCACCTGTCTCCAATTCCTAACCTTTCTAATCTAATACCTCATCAACATCTCAGGAATTATCTTAAGAATCTTAAGTACAAATCCCAGCTCTTGTACTTTCTTATTTACTTAGTTCTCTAAGCCTCCATTCCCACATTTATAAAATGAAGACATGTGTATAAAAATAGTCAATAAGAGAAAGACATTAAAAAGCACAATGTGATATAGTCTTCAAAGTCATAAAAGGCCATAAAGTATCAAGATGTTAAAAAAAAGTTGTTACACAATTTTTACACTGCCAAAGAGAATCATGTTTGTCTAATATTTTTAGGCAATAGCATCTCTGGTTGATTCTGAAGGCTTTAATTAAACAAATAATTAACCTTGAAAATAGAAGTGCACAACAAGGCACTATTATTGCATTTACTAATTGTTTTTCCTGCTGTGTACAAAACCTTTGGCTTTTGGTGGTAATCTATTTAAAAACAATACAATCATAATAAACAGGGCTCAGCCCAAATGCACACACCAAATAATGGTTCCTTATAAATAAATCTTAAATTAATCTTGAAAGGAAGAATTTATCCTTAGTCCTTGATTATAAATCCAGGAGTAACTTCCAAATAGTTGGCAGCCTTGATGTACATCCAACATGTCACTCAAGAAGCCTGCTTACTTCCTCTTGGCAAATAAGCATAACTTTAAGCCTTGATCACTGTTATCCCTTTGAATTTAAGTGTCTGTTTTCTTCTACCCCTTTTAACCTTCTTTTTTTTCCCCTCAAAACCAAAGTGATCTTCAGCCAATTATCTCTCATATATGTTTTAGCATTTATACTGATACATTGTCATAAGTTTTTACAGGATCAATCTATATTTCCCCAATAAATTGTGAATTCCTTAAGAGCAGCCTTTCATCTTCCCAGAGTCTCAAATAAGGACAGAGGAAAGAATATAAAATTCACTAGGACATGTTTCTTAAAAAATACCTACATTCTATATCCTAAAACAGATGAGCCTCATGATACGAATTTATAAAATCTTCCCAAAGCCCTGGGACTCTAAATTCAAAGCACTGTCAATTATGCTAAACACAGATAATAATCCCTGTTACATACATCAATGTGTGTGTGTATAACCATTTTTTTCTGATCATTCCTAGCAGAAAAATAAAAATAGTTTATCCAAGAATACTTTCTCTTCCATTCCTACTTCAGTGTTATCATATGGGCTTCTCCAAAATAGATACAGTGCTACTGACTGAATTTGGCCAAATGACTGCTGCCCCCTTGAAGATTTATTAAAAATAAAAATGTCAAAGAATAAAAAAATTATTGAGTTTGTTTCCTGACAAGTACTCTGATGAGCTGTTTGTAAGAAACAATTATGTGATCCTCAAAATAAACTCATGAGGCAGTTATTAATCTTTACAAAACAGGAAACTTGGCCTTAAAGAGATGGGTAACTTGTCCCAGTTCATAAAATTAGAAATTGATAGAGCCTGAAATGAAATTCTTGTCTGTCTGATCTAAAAAAGCTGAGAAATTTTAAATGTGTCCAATTGTAATACCACAATACTTGGGAGCCCATAAAGGTTTTCCTAGGCTCAGCAAAGGCTAGAAAAATAGTGAGAAGAAGAAAAAGAAGGGAAGGGAAGAGAAGGGAACGGAGGAGAGAGGAGAGGAGGGGAGAGGAGGAGGAAAGGCAGACAGGCGGGCAGAGAAGAAACTTTTCACCAATCCTATGAAAAAAATCTGATATTTCATAACACATTCACATTCCTTGAATAGAAAAATAAAGCAAATAATAGTTTGGTGTCATGTTAAAAATCATTTCCTTTCATAGTGATTTAGGGAAATGCACAAAATGTCAAAATAAGAAACTGCTACTTAATATTACAAATTAGGTCCTGCGGCACTTGGAGACTACTCCAAGAAGAGCTACTTGTGCAAATAATTTCATAAAGGAATTTATTTCAGAGTGCCCCAGAATTCATTTTAGAGCCTCAACCATGTTGCTCCCTTTATACAAATGATAATAAATATTTTAATTAAGGAGCTTTTAACTTATCAAACAAACTGATTAATCTATACTTTTCTGCCTGTGTAAAATGAAATGTTTAAAACCTAATAATGATACATAGCATCGTGCAATATTTCACTCTAATAATTGCTGTGTAATAACAAAACTGACTGATGTTAACAGGATCTGTCTCTTTTGCTGGTGATTTAATTAGGTTACTAATTTGTGTTCTCTAGCCCTGACCTTTCTTGTTTAATATTATTTAAAAATAATACCATTGACTTAGATTATCCAGTATTCTATTCTACCCTGTCAATTTGGTGATGATCATGCATTTGAAAATGGTACCAAATTACTCTGTTTTTATTAACACAATGAGATAGTAATCAGCAGCTCTTTCTGTGGGATGGGGTATTGATCATCACAATCATCATCAACACTGTGCAGAGTATCTGCTCTGTGCCAGATTCTGATGCATTATGACACCCCAACCAAGTGATGCAGCTATGCTTTGAGGTCACACTCTCATTTCAGGGGAGTTTTTCTTAACCACAATGATATACTAAACCATATTTTTAAAATCCTAAATGTAGCTTTCCTTTTTTGGTGGTGCCAGGGATTGAACCCAGGGCCTTGTGCGTGCAAGGCAGGCACTCTACCAACTGAGCTATATCTCCAACCCCATATACCTTTCCTTTAAATTCTGTAATTATTTCTTGTGTTCATTTTTCTTATCTGGCCCAAACTTTGCTTTTCCCTGAGACTAACCCACAGGCCTATATTGGCAAAGATGGATCATAATGTCTAGAAGTCTAAGGTTCCTAGTCCTTCACCTTGTGGGATAAAGTTCTTACAACTCTCTCTCATTGCCTTTCCCTGCCATATCTGCCTCACTTTTTACCTTTCCCTTTCATTTATGTATGATATTTATTCTGGAAAATAAACAGATAACTTTTAGGCACTTAATTATCAAGTTCTGGCAAATATTTTCCTCCCTGACAGCTGCAACAACAATTTTAAAAAACTAAAATCAATAGAAATCGTATGGTCAGAAAAAGATCTAGAATTTAAATTCTTAACAGTCTAGATATATAAAGATTTGGGAATAAATCTAACCTGCACTTGATGACGGCAACAGCATGTGCTTTGTATATTTTTATCAACAAAATTTGAAACACAAAGTGTAGTCACAATTGAAATTTAAAAAATAATGAGTGGATGTTCAGGTATAGTACTGATAGTACAAGTAGTCTTCTATGATCTGCATTTTGTCTTTCTGCAGTCACAACAGTCTAAAAATGTTAAATAGAAAATTCCAGAAATAAATAGTTCATATGTTGTAAACCATGTACAGTTCTGAGTTACATGATGAAATCTCAAGTCATCCCACACTGTCCCACCCTCTGTATGAATCAGCCCCCTGTCTAGTATATCCACGCTCTATGTGCTACCTGAACATTAGTCATTTCTGGGTTATCAGATTGACTGTCAAGCTATTCCAGTGCTTGTGGTCAAAAAGTCTTACTTTACTTAATAATGGCCTAAAAGTGTAGAGTAGGGATGCTGGCAGTTTGGATGTGCCAAAGAGAAGACATAAAGTGTTTCCTTTAAGTGAATAGGTAAAAGTTCTTAATAAAAGAAGAAAAAAATTGTATGCTAAGTTTGCTAAGAGCTACATTAAGTTACTCATCTCCTACTGTACCTAATATATAAATTAAACTTTACCATAGGTATGCATATGTGGGAAACAATGATATACATAGGGCTCAATACTATTTGTAGTTTCATGCCTACCATTGAGGTCTATGGAACATATCTCTGCAGATAAGGGAGAAGTATTATATCTGCCTTCAAAACTTCCACAGCTCACCCCTTCTCTTGATTTACTAATATTTTAAGCAATAAAGTATATCACTGTTCTTACAAAAATTTGTAGCACATTAAAAGAAACATAAGCCAACAAACTGAGTAAATATTAAGCCAAGCGGTCTAACAGAATAAAGAGAAAGAAAAACATTTTCTGTTGTCATCACTCACATTTTGAAATCCATCTTTCTGTATCCATGGTGAGAAGCTCAATTCTAAATCTCTTTTTAAAATTGGAGAATAAAACTACATTCTAAAACTGAGTCTGCAAGTTTCGAACAACTTTCACTCTATAACCCATCTAGCCACCACCCCTCTCCCCCTCCTTCATTTTTGGAGCTTCTCCAGACTCTACAGAGCTATGTGACTCATTGTAAAAGGATATTTTAAAGACTGTGAATACAAGAAAAGATATTTGCATCTCTCTAATTTCCAAATAATAAGTTACCATTTGTTGGAAACCTGTTAGGTGCTAGGCATGAAACATGAATTTCCTACTCAATCCACACAGTAATCTATAACAGAAACATCATTGCTTTTATGGAAGAGATGAGGCATCAAAGCTCAGACAGTTTAAGTAATTTTTTCCAAAGGCAGAGAGCAACAGAGGGAGGGTTTGGATGAGTCAGTCTGATTCTGAAGCTCTGAACTTCCCCCCTGCACAGTGCTGCCTCCAGGCAGCCCCCAAGGAGTCCTTGGTCAGGAAGCCAGAGAACTGAATATTTTTTCCTCCTAAAAAAACAGCTCAAACTCCTTCAGAGCAAATTCATCATAACAAGATTAATATTTAGAAGAATACTTGAATTCAGCATTTATTACTATCTTGGTAGCTTTACACTTTAACAAAGACCTCTGAACTTGCTGAGGCATTGCAAAAGTGAAGTCAGTGTTCAGATAAAGCAAGTTTACAATGAAAAATGGTTTCAAGTGGTCTTCTCCATCCTTTTCCTATGTGTATACAAAGAGTGCTCTTCTAAAAAGCTGAGCAACTCAGCATGCTACCAAATGGTTTTGAGTAACCAAGCAACATCATCTTTGTTGACCTGCAGTGCTTTCTCTTAAATTATTTCTTCTAGGCAGTAATAGATTGAAGTGCATTGGATGCTCCAGTGTCAATTATCTGAATGGGGCTGGATTTGTAATTTTTTATTTTCTGGAAAAGTAAAGCTACTTTGCCCTGCCCTGTCTGGTTTTACGCAGAAGTTATTTTTATATAGTAAAGGAGCAGTATCTCCTGGGGCTTCCTAGGCCTGGAATGTGTGATCACTTTTTTCTGCTTCTTGAATCATCTGTGACCTCAGTGTAATGGGGCCTCCAAGAAATTTAATAAGTTCTCAATATCAATTAGTTTCAAAAAATCACTCCTACATCTTCTTAATGTCTTATATTTTAAAGAGCTCTTACCAAAACATAGTCTTTCTTAAATTTACTAATTCCTAATACATTTTCTCACATAAGATTGTTTCATTTGATTACTTTAAAATTAAAAGATCGAACTACCATGATGATAATTTGAGCATAATATTGCATTCACATCTCTCAAGGAATTGGGCAGTTTCTCATATTTAAGTCCTTATGGAATTCATCACAACGTCTATATGGTCTGGAACAATTTTCATTCCTTAACCTAATGTTTATAGGTTGTTCATCTACATAATAAGCATGTCTCCTCCCCAAACTCACCTCTGCTCTACTCAGTAAGGGCTGTTGCTCATGTTGAACCCTAGCCAGTTACTTCAACTCTTTTCTTCCTATCTCAGAGCTAGCTTTTTCTTTTCTTTCTTTTTTTTTCCTGTTTCTCTCTCTCTCCCTCTCTCTCATTGTAAGAACACTTAATATAAGATCTATCCTTTTAAATTTTTACATGTACAGTCCAGTAGTGTTGACTACAGCTATAAAGGCTATATAGGTTTCTACAACTTACTCAGATGGCTTAACTGAAACTTTATACCCTCCAATTATTTGCTCTCACTCCTCCTACCCCCAACTCCCTGACCAACACCATTCTACCCTTCTATTCTACCAGTTTGACTACTGCAGACACTTTGTGTATGTCGATTAAGTTATGCTTCTTTTCACAAATGGCTTATTTCACTTAGCATGATGTTTTCAGGGTTTGTCCACACTGTCTCACACCTACTTTTTAATCCATTAAAAGCCTCTATTTTCTATTCCACAGTTAGTAAATTTTCTACATAGCCACACTTAGTCAAAAGCTTTCAGAATTTTTTTTTAACAGAAAAGAAAACAAATGATTATTCAGGGGTACTTCTTTGTCACTATTTCTTTTCACTTTTTTAAAGATTCTTTCAAAGATGTCATTGACCCTAGGGAAGTTGCCTTTCTTTGGTTCAATCATTTTATTGGGTTCCTGAAAGCTTCTGTAAGTTCTCTCATTTAACATCTTCTTCCCCAAGACTTCTGCACTGGTAGGTGCCTCCCTCTGAGCCTGCACTGTCCTGAAATAATGACAACTGAAGAGCCAAATCCATTTTGCAACTTTTAAAATATGTTTTCTGTAACCTGTAATTTCATGATTCCCAAAATTTTATTTCATTCTCATTTACACTATTTAGTCACATTCAGTGACATACCTAGAACCATTATCTATGAAGCCATCATCTGTGCTTGCTGTGGAAAACTGGAGAAAGTGGGGGATCCAACATGGCGGCCGGCAAGGAAGCAGCACTTTCAGTATCTCCACATTAACCGGATCAGAAACACCCATTAAAACAGCTACATTCTACCTACTGAGGAACTTCTAGCAAAATTCCGCTGAAAGGAGACCTGCCAGGAATTAGTAAGTTATATTAGAGGTGACAGTTGGCCCCAGACAAGTGAATCTTGGCCGGCCACGCGGGCGCAGAGGTCCAATCCCGCAGCCACAGCCCAACCGGCTCTGCAAGCGGCCCCCGGCGGCCCGGGACAGCGAGAAGCGTCCCCGCCTGGCCTGGCAGACGGCCCCCGCCATCCCGGCTCTCCTGGCGGCCCCGCTCGCTCTGTGATTGGCCACCCTGCCCGCCCGGCTCTTAGCCACGAGGCCGCTGCCTACCGGGTTCTACAAGCGGCCCCCCGGCGGCCGGTGCGGCGAGAAGGGTCCCACCTGGCCTGGCAAATGGCCTGCGCCCTCCTGGCTCTGCTAACGGCCCCGCCCACCCGGCAAACGGGCCCCCCCCCCCGCCCTCCCGGCTCTGCTGGCGGCCCCGCCCCCGGCCAGCACAGGCTCGGCTCTGCAGGCGGCCCCCAGCGGCCCGCGCAGTGAGAAGGGTCCCCGCCTGGCCCGGAAGACGGCCTGTGCCCTCCTGGCTCTGCTAACGCCCCGCCCGCATGGCTGAAGGCCCCCTGCCCGCCCGGCTCTGCAAACGGCCCCGCCCACCCAGCAAACGGGGCCCCCCGCCCTCCGGGCTCTGCTGGCGCCCCGCCTGCGGCCAGCGCCCGCGGCCAGCTCTGGCCCAGCTCTGCAGGCGGCCCCCAGCGGCCCTGCGAGCGAGAAGGGTCCCCGCCCAGCAGAGGGCCTGTGCCCTCCCGGCTCTGCTAACGGCCCCGCCCCCACTGTGAACAGCCCCGCCCACCGGGCAAACGGCTCCCCCCCCTGAGAGGACGTGAAGGGAATCTAACCAAGCCTTTATGAAATAGCGAACTGGGAACTAAAACCAGAGATTGTGTCAGACCAGAGACAAGCCAGTTCCACCCCCCCCTTCGGACACTCCAGCAAGGAGGCAGGGGCCCGCCATAGCAGAGAGGGGAAGTCACCAAAGTTTGGCCAAAGAGATTCCTTCCCAGCGGAATCTACTTTAGCAGGTGTGTGACTCCCACCGGCATCAGATACAAACAACCGGGAAACTTCAAAATCTCTCCGTGGGCGTGACCGTAAAGGCCAAAGGACTCTCGACCCCCAACTCCCAATACTGCCAGTGACGTGGGCGTGACTGTAGGGGCGGAGGGAAGCAGAGAAGACTCCCCACCCCCAACTCCCCCAACCGCCAACTGAGAGGGCGTGACGGTAGGGGCGGAGGGAAACAGAGGACACTCCAGACCCCCAACTCCTCCTACCGCCAGCGGAGTGGTCGTGATTGTAGGGGCTGAGGGAAGCAGAGGGGATCCTCGACCCCCAACTCCCATTACCACCAGTGGCGACACCAATGGTCTTAGCCGCCAGACTCCGAAGGTGTGCCCACCAAAGGGGTCCGGAAAAATTAAACTATTGACTCCCAGAACACAGCTCCACAGCACTGGGGCTTAGATGAATGACAGAGAGAGTGCTCAGTCATTAGGGAAATAGAGCACCCAGAGGGGCTGAAAGTGTAACCAAATCCTTGGAGAACCTCCTCCGGTGCACAGGACCTGGCTGGCTGGCAGGAGGAAGGGGAGGAGGGGCCATAGAAGTGAAACGGCTCTGGACCAACAGGATTGAGAGGCTCCCAGGAGCTGCCTTACAGGGATTGCTGTTGACACATTGAGGGCAAATCTCAGCCCGGAGGGCACAGCTTTGCCTACGGGAAGAGAAGAAAACGGATCTCTAAGACCTAATTTTATTCCTTATTTTATTTTATTTTTTCTCTCCCTTTTTCCCTCTTTCTCTCCCCTTCCAAGTTTTATTGTTCTTTCCATTCTCCTCTAGGCTATCTAACTCCCCCTCCTTCTTTCTTTTCAAGAGCACCTTCCTTCCCCTTCCCCCCAACTTTCATCCCAAGCATTACGTCCTCCATTTCGTGTAACTGTCTAAATGCAAACAGGTGAATGTTTCGAGGCCGTCTATAGTGCTCCTAAATACCTAGCTACTACCAACACCCTGATCCAATTGACGCTTAGCATCCCCCTTCAGTAGAGTAATCTTCTAAAGTAGCCAAGACATACTAACCCTTATAATTTCATAGCACCTAACCTAAAGTCCTAAGAACAAAAAACAAATCACTATATGCATACAAAATCCGGAAGCCCTTTATAAATTGAATGAATCAGCTCTAAAGTACAATAAAGCCCAACATCTATAGGCATAATCTCCCAACACAAAGGAGAGACAACAGAGATAAACAAAGCCAAAACAAATGTATAGGAGAAAGCAGTTACAAAGCAGTCAAACAGAGCTGGAAAGTAACGTGAACAACATGAAAAAACCAGGGAAAAAAGGAGTACAGATAATGCAGGACAACTTAAATCTACAGGAGGACCTAGAAGCATCAGAAACATGGACAGGGAAAGAAATCAAGGCATACCTAACTCAGATGGAACAGAATTTTAGAGAAGACATGAGACAGCAAATCCAAGAATTGAAAGTATATTTTGAAAACCAACTAAACAAACAAATTCAAACTGCAAAGAACGAGCTTTACCAGGAGATAGAGATCTTAAAAAAAAAAAAAACCAAACAGTGATTTTAGAAATGCAAGAAACCATAAACCAGATTAAAAATGCTAAGGAGAATATTACAAATAGACTAGATCAAGTAGAAGTCAGAACATCAGATAATGAAGACAAAGTTTATCAACTTGAAAAGAATATAGTCAATACTGAAAAGATGCTTAAATCTCACAAGCAATCTATCCAAGAGATATGGGATCTCATCAAAAAACCAAATTTGAGAGTCACTGGGATAGAAGAAGGCAAAGAGGTTCAAGCCAAAGGAATGGACAACCTATTGAATGAAATAATCCTAGAAAACTTCCCAGAGATGAAAGATGGAATGGATTGCCAAATCCTGGAAGCCTACAGGACCCCAAACATCCAAAACTGTAATAGGACAACTCCAAGACATATAATTATGAAGATAGCCAACATACAGAACAAGGAGAGAATATTAAAAGCTACAAGGGAAAGGAGGCAGATTACATTCAGGGGTAAACCAATTAGGTTAACGGCTGATTTTTCATCACAGACTTTGAAAGCGAGAAGATCCTGGAACAATGTATTTCAAACGCTGAAAAATAATGGATTCCAACCAAGAATACTGTATCCAGCAAAATTAAGCTTCAGATTTGACAATGAAATTAAAATCTTTCACGATAAACAAAAGCTAAAAGATTTCGCAGCCAGAAAACCAGCACTGCAAAGCATTTTGGGCAAAATTCTACAAGAAGAGGAATGGAAAAACAGTGCCCAAAACCAACAGCGGGAGGTATCTCAGTAAAGGGGGAGGAAAACAACCAAAAAGTAAAAACTAGCCGAACTAAAATAAATAAATAAATAAACATGACTGGAAGTACAAATCATATTTCAATTGTAACCTTAAATGTTAATGGACTAAACTCACCAATCAAGAGACACAGGCTGGTAACCTGGATCAAAAAAACAAATCCAACAATATGCTGCCTTCAGGAGACTCATATGATAGGAAAAGACATACACAGGCTGAAAGTGAAAGGTTGGGAAAAATCATACCACTCACATGGCCCTCGGAAGCAAGCAGGAGTGGCCATACTCATATCGAATAAAATCAACTTCAAACCTAAGTTAATCAAAAGGGATAAAGAAGGACACTATATCCTGTTAAAAGGAACTATTCACCAACAAGACATAACAATTATCAATTTATATGCACCAAATAATGGTGCAGCAACGTTCATAAAACAAACTCTCCTCAAGTTCAAGAGTCAAATTGACCACAACACAATAATTATGGGTGCCTTCAACACACCACTCTCGCCATTAGACAGATCCTCCAGACAAAAGCTGAATAAAGAAACTATAGAACTCAATGACACAATCAATAACCTAGACTTAACCGACATATATAGAATATATCAACCATCATCAAGTGGATACACGTTCTTCTCAGCAGCACATGGATCTTACTCAAAGATAGATCATATATTATGCCATAGGGCAACTCTTAGTAAATATAAAGGAGTGGAGATAATACCATGCACCATATCTGATCATAATGGAATGAAACTGGAAATCAATGAAAAAAGAAGGAAGGAAAAATCCTGCATCACATGGAAAATAAACAATATGTTACTGAATGATCAATGGGTTACAGAAGACATAAAGGAGGAAATCAAAAAATTCTTAGAGATAAACGACAATTCAGACACAACATACCGGAATCTATGGGACACAATGAAAGCAGTTTTAAGAGGGAAATTCATTTCCTGGAGTTCATTCCTCAAAAAAAGAAAAAAACAACAAATAAACGAACTCACACTACATCTCAAAACCCTAGAAAAGGAAGAGCAAAACAACAGCAAATATAGCAGAAGACAAGAAATAATTAAAATCAGAGCGGAAATCAAAGAAATTGAAACAAAAAAAACCATTGAAAAAATTGATAAAACTAAAAGTTGGTTCTTTGAAAAAATAAATAAGATCGACAGACCCTTAGCCATGCTAACGAAGAGAAGAAGAGAGAAAACTCAAATCACCAACATACCGGATGAAAAAGGCAATATCACAACAGACACTACAGAAATACAGAAGATAATTAGAAAGTATTTTGAAACCCTATATTCTAATAAAATAGAAGACAGTGAAGACATCGATAAATTTCTTAAGTCATATGAGCTGCCCAGATTGAGTCAGGAAGACACACACAATTTAAACAGACCAATAACAAAGGAAGACATAGAAGAAGCCATCAAAAGACTACCAACCAAAAAAAGCCCTGGACCAGATGGGTATACAGCAGAGTTTTACAAAACCTTCAAAGAAGAATTAATACCAATACTTTTCAAGCTATTTCAAGAAATAGAAAAAGAAGGAGCTCTTCCAAATTCATTCTATGAGGCCAACATCACCCTGATCCCGAAACCAGACAAAGACACTTCAAAGAAAGAAAACTACAGACCAATATCTCTAATGAACATAGATGCAAAAATTCTCAATAAAATCCTGGCGAATCGAATTTAAAAGCATATCAAAAAAATTGTGCACCATGATCAAGTAGGATTCATCCCTGGGATGCAAGGTTGGTTCAATATACGGAAATCAATAAATATTATTCACCACATCAATAGACTTAAAGATAAGAACCATATGATCGTCTCGATAGATGCAGAAAAAGCATTCGACAAAGTACAGCATCCTTTTATGTTCAAAACACTAGAAAAACTGGGGATAACAGGAACTTACCTCAACATTGTAAAAGTATATATGCTAAGCCTCAGGCTAGCATCATTCTGAATGGAGAAAAACTGAAGGCATTCCCTGTAAAATCTGGAACAAGACAGGGATGCCCTCTCTCACCACTTCTATTTAATTTAGTCCTTGAAATACTAGCCAGAGCAATTAGACAGACAAAAGAAATTAAAGGCATAAAAATAGGAAAAGAAGAACTTAAAATATCACTATTTGCGGATGATATGATCCTATACTTAGAAGACCCAAAAGGGTCTACAAAGAAACTACTAGAACTAATAAATGAATTCAGCAAAGTGGCAGGATATAAAATCAACACGCATAAATCAAAGGCATTCCTGTATATCAGTAACAAAACTTCTGAAATGGAAATGAGGAAAACCACCCCATTCACAATATCCTCAAAAAAAAATAAAATACTTGGGAATCAACCTAACAAAAGAGGTGAAAGATTTATACAATTTTAAAGAGAAAATTTAAAGAGAGAGATAGAAGAAGATCTTAGAAGATGGAAAAATGTACCCTGTTCATGGATAGGCAGAACCAACATCATCAAAATGGCGATATTACCCAAAGTTCTCTACAGGTTCAACGCAATGCCAATCAAAATCCCAAAGGCATTTCTGGTAGAAATAGATAAAGCTATCATGAAATTCATATGGAAAAACAAAAGACCCAGAATAGCAAAAGCAATTCTAAGCAGGAAGTGTGAATCGGGAGGTATAGCGATACCAGATTTCAAACTGTACTACAGAGCAATAGTAACAAAAACAGCATGGTACTGGTACCAAAACAGGCAGGTGGACCAATGGTACAGAATAGAGGACACAGAGACCAATCCACAAAATTAAAACTTTCTTATATTTGATAAAGGGGATAATAGCATGCAATGGAGAAAGGATAGCATCTTCAACAAATGGTGCTGGGAAAACTGGAAATCCATATGCAACAAAATGAAGCTGAACCCCTTTCTCTCGCCATGCACAAAAGTTAATTCAAAATGGATCAAGGAGCTAGATATCAAATCAGAGACTCTGCACCTGATAGAAGAAAAAGTTGGCTCCGATCTACACATTGTGGGGTCAGGCTCCAAATTCCTTAATAGGACGCCCATAGCACAAAAGTTCATAACTAGAATCAACAAATGGGACTTACTCAAACTAAAAAGTTTTTTCTCAGCAAGAGAAACAATAAGAGAGGTAAATAGGGAACCTACATCCTGGGAACAAATCTTTACTCCTCACACTTCAGATAGAGCCCTAATATCCAGAATATACAAAAAACTCAAAAAATTAAACAACAAGATAACAAACAACCCTATCAACAAATGGGCCAAGGACCTGAACAGACACTTCTCAGAGGAAGACATACAATCTATCAAAAAGTACATGAAAAAATGCTCACCATCTCTAGCAGTCAGAGAAATGCAAATCAAAACCACCCTAAGATACCATCTCACTCCAGTAAGATTGGCAGCCATTATGAAGTCAAGCAACAATAAGTGTTGGCGAGGATGTGGGGAAAAGCGTACACTTGTACATTGCTGGTGGAACTGCAAACTGGTGCGGCCAATGTGGAAAGCAGTATGGAGATTCCTAGGAAAGCTGGGAATGGAACCACCATTTGACCCAGCTATCGCCCTTCTCAGACTATTCCCTGAGGTCCTTAAAAGAGCATACTATAGGGATACTGCCACATCAATGATCATGGCAGCACAATTCACAATAGCTAGACTTTGGAATCAACCCAGATGCCCTTCAATAGATGAATGGATTAAAAAACTGTGGCATTTATACACAATGGAGTATTATGCAGCACTAAAAAATGACAAAATCATGGATTTTGCAGGGAAATGGATAGCATTAGAGCAGATTATGCTAAGTGAAGCTAGCCAATCCTTAAAAAACAAATGCCAAATGTCTTCTTTGATATAAAGAGAGCAACTAAGATCAGAACAGGGAAGAAGAGCATGAGGAAAAGATTAACATTAAACAGAGACGAGTGGGGGGAGAGAAAGGGAGAGAGAAGGGAAACTATGGAAATGGAAGGAGACCCTCATTGTTACACAAAATTACATATAAGAGTTTGTGAGGGGAAAGGGGAAAAAAAAAAACAAGGGAGAGAATTAAACAACAGCAGATGGGGTAGAGAGGGAAGATGAGAGGGAAGATGAGAGGGAAGGGGAGGGGGATAGTAGGGGATAGGAAAGGTAGCAGAATACAACAGTCATTAATATGGTATTATGTAAAAATGTGGATGTGTAACCGATGTGATTCTGCAACTTGTATTTGGGGTAAAAAATGGGAGTTCATAACCCACTTGAATCAAATGTATGGAAGATGATATGTCATGAGCTTTGTAATGTTTTGAACAACCAATTAAAAAAAAAGAAAACTGGAGAAAGTATACTCTGTGTTGAAATAATGGTTATGTTATGAAAAGTTTGAGAAATAAAAAATAAAAATAAAGACATAAGTGGCATAAAATTGCCTACTTTTGCCAGAGCAACCTGGCCCTCAGAAGCCACGTAGTTTAAAGAAGTATTTCCTCAGGGGAACGCTGAATGCTCCTATGGATATATTTGTTGTAGGGAAAACCATGGGTTTAAGAACAAAATACACTTGACTTCAAATCACAGCTCAATCATTTTCTAGCTCTTCGAGATCAAACAAGTTACTTAACCTCTCTGAAATTCAGAATCCTATATTTGAAAATAGAAACAAAACCCCCCCAAGATTTCAGGGTTGTAATGAAGTGTAAAGTCAATGAATATTAAGTGTGTAATACCATATAAGTAGTAGTTGTGCTTATGCACAGTTCTCTGGCTTTGATCCATTCTGCTGAACACAACTTATTCCAAGAAAAGGCTACAGCAATTTGGTTATTAAGACATTTAAAATTACATTTATATGTACTATACTCTTTGTCCACCAGTGAAGTTAGTGTTTTAGGCCAGTAAAAGATCACTACTATTTGTGAGGATATTTTGTAAAGGGTAAATGCTAACAAGACTAAATACTAATATCCTAAGCAACATAATATGAAAGCTGTTCTAAGTCCTTAAGGAAATTTTATACATGCTTTAATGAAAGTGGTATGTGTACCAATTACAAAGACTGTTCAGCGACATTGGCTTGGTCATGTGTAAAACAGTGAGAGAAGATGAAATCTGAAGGTAGTGGTATATAAGTAAGCCTTATGTTTTCTCTTGCAAGAAGGACAATCCTCTCTTCCCTCACTCTAGACCACCACCACCCACCTTCCAGTAAGGTAAAAATTTGATGAGAAGCTATAAGTAATCTTAAAATATACAAGAAGTTTGGCAAATGTAGTTATCTAAAAAAAAAAAAAAACAACTCTAAAAAGCTCCATCTACACACACATGTTGGATTTGAGCAATTTTCTAGATTATTCCCTACACTGCAGTCACTTTAATCCTATGGCTTACAGAATATACCATTAAAGCAAAAAACTCTTAAGTTTTTTCTAAATCAATTCATAGTGAACCCAGGATAATATTTTAGAGCTTTCACAATGGCAATGTTAAATGGGAAATATATGAAGTAAGAAATTTAATAAAGAGCTCTGGCTTGCATCTGTGGAAACTTAAACTGACTTGTTAATGTGTGCAAGCCAGTTTTCTCATCTATAAAATGGGGATAACAGTATCACCCCTCTTTGCCACCATACCTAGTCACCAGATGGAATCTAAGTTGTTGTCACCACCTCTCAGTAATCATGGAAAAGAAACAAGTACTATCTTTGTACAGTATTTTCTAAACATTTAAAGATTACATATACTGACATGGAGTATTTTCACTATGGCTTATAATAAAACACAGTTATACATATGTGGCAAAAATTCTTGTTTTTCATATGCAGACTTATTTATTTTGTGATGTATGTATAACCAGGAAAATCTTCAGATGACTAGATAAATTCCTTTATCAACACTAAAATTGTTGAAATAAATTTGCCATTAGCCTACTATGTGAAAAAGCTTTTTAAATTTTATGTAAATAATCTTTGAGTTTTCATGGTTTGAAATTTTCTGCATCTCACCACATTGGAAAAAAAAACGTCAAATTTATATAGGTATGTTTCACTTACGGCATTGACCTAGGTAATGATGTGATGTACATTACACTTGACCTAGGCATTGACCTAGGCGATGACGAATACAAACATAAGTGAAACACATCTGGAGAGGCAAAGGTAGTGAAAGTATGTGTAGCTCCAGAAAAGGAAGATCAGAATGACCTGGTTGGAGCCAAGAGTGAAATATGTACTATTGGAATCTATTCTGGATTTTCAAAACGATACTTAATAAATCAATGAATCATTCATTAATGAGGAAGAGATTGATGAGATTTGGCACATGGCTTTCTTTGGACTGTATTAGAAGTAGAAAAAAAATTGTTTCTGAAAAATAGCCAATTTATTTTCTCCCTTGTGTGAATGCAAGTGTTGGCAAAGGTCCCTGCATCTTGGCAAAGTGAGAACTATAAGCAGGGGTGCAATAATCATACTTTCATCTTTGGGGTGTGGTGCAGAGGATGGAATACATACAGGGAGAGGAATTTTGTCACTAAAGCGTGCATGCACATGCGCGCACACATACATACACACATCACTAAAGCATCCACTATACTTCAATTTATTAATACCTAGAAAAAAGTCATGGAGATAGGAAAAAATGGGTTCTAGTGGAGAGAAAAGGAATGTTAACTCTAAGATTGGAGAGAGAGAAAAAAGATGAGCTCAGTTTTGGATAGGAATTTGAATAGAGATGTTTATTAAACATATAAGTTGATGGAACCAGATCTTGGAAGGGAAGTGTGGGTTGGAGATGTTTGGAAGCAGCATTAACTAATGATTTGTGAGTAAATGAATTCTTCAGGAAGAATAAATCAAGTATGTAATATGAGGGCTGAGTGAAGATCTCTGAGGAACAAAAATTAACAAGCAAATGACAATGAAGGACACTAAAGGTTAAAGAAGATACTGACAAAGAACGAAGAGTGGACACAGGACCCTGGGGTGGATGGCTAAGCAGTGACCAAACGAAAACAACCTTTCCCGAAGCTTAAGACACAGTGTAAAATTATAGACAGAAGAAAAATACGGCCACTGGTGATCGTATGAGATGAAAATGTTGTGGACCAATGAGGGAGTAGAGAAACTGGTATATATTTCAACGGAGAATTAGATAGGATGTGGCAATGGATTCAGTGAGAAAAGTGACAGAGAAAGAAGAATTAGGGATGATTCCAATGTTTTTAGTCCCCCAAATAAGAAAATGAATATGTCATTTATTTAGATGAGAAAAAAAATGTAGGCAGGACAAATTAGAAATGAAGAGAAGACTTGGAATCAATGGTTTTGAATACATTTAGTTTGAGATGTTCTATTTATTTATGCAAGTAAATGCATCAAACAGGCAAGGGTTTGTGGTGGTATGTGCCCATGAAGGGAGGAAGGGACAGAAACAGAAAAGGAGAGGGAAATAAGAGAGGAGGACAGGTGTACATGTAAGTGGCAGTTTAAGCCCTTGAGGTCAGATAGGAAAAGGTCACCTAGAGAATAAGAGCTCAAGGCAGCCTGAGATACACAACACACGCTAGAGCTGGGCACTAAGAACAATCTGTCCTAGAGTGGAAAAGTGTTTTATTTATTTATTTATTTTATTGACAATATGTGGAATTGCCAACACATGATAACAATCATAATAAAGCACGACAGCATTGTTTTATCTTTGTTCTTCTTTCCTTCTTTCTTTTTCTTATTTTTTAAAATTTCCTAGAGGAACTGCATCCTCTTTATGGGCTGCTCTGGAGTGAGACACTCTGACTATTCCCTCCTATACAAGGAAGGACCAGAGAAGAAGACAGAGCAAGAATATGGTGTGAAAAAAAAAAAACAAGAGAGATGGGACATAGAAAGTCTAATGAACAAAGCATTTTATAAAGAAAGGAGAAGTCAACTTGTTGAAGGCTGCTGGTTGGTCTAGTTGAAGGTGGACAGGAATTGATCAATCATTTGCCAAAGAGAATGCAGTTATAGTCTTTGAGCAGAACATCTTTTGTGGAGGAGACAGCAAACACCATCTGAGCTTGCATATAAGAGGGAAAGAAGATGAAGGAAATGAAGAAGTCAATGTAGACAATTATCTGAGGAGTTTTGTGATTTAAAAAAAGGAATAAAAATATTTGAGTAGTATCTGAAGGTAGATTTACCATCATGAGAGGGTTTTACAAGTAAGGAATATACAGAACACTGGTAGAATAATGGGAATAATGTAGGGGCAAGGGAAAAATCAATGTAGACAAGAGTGAGGCAGTGACAGGTGCCATAGGATGGAGTTGGGTGTGGGTTTCTGTAAACCGATGGGGGTAAGAAATTAATTATGCTAAAGACAATGGAATTGAGGCTATGGCTGATCACCTTCAGAGAAGAGTATCACGATTATGACAAAAATTGGGAAGGAGAGTTGGGAGAGAAGAAAGGACAGAGGAGAGAGGAAAGAGAGCCAGCACAAGTGAATGACACAAAACAGGGTCCAGGAAAGAGGTTCAGAAAGCACAGTCCATTTGGTTTTCACAAAATGTTATGTGTTCAGATATCAGACAGCCTTCCCCATGCCCACCTAGTCTGAGACATTTTTTCCCAAACTTCAGCAGAATCCTTGACTCCTCCTTTAATGCCCATGTTCAGTTGATAAGTTTGTCTGTGGGTTTATTTTCAATGTACTTTCCTATTTCCCAACGTTATCACTGTGCTAGTCTCAATTCTATGTATTAATTGGCCTTGAATGAATGAGCTGTCTGCTTCCAGGTCCTCCTCAACATTATTTATCCCTCTTACATATGGCAGACCAGATTAACCTTCCTAAACACCTATTTAGGGATGCCATTTTTACCTTCAAGAGCTTTTGGAATCTTCTTATTTTCTGCTTCATCACATCTGAACTTATTTGCTCACCTTTAAAGCTTTCCAGAGTCTAGACTATCTTTTGCAGGAGGAAATGGCTAGCTTTTACTACTTTTGTAACTGGTTATTATTAGGTTCTCAGTTTCTTGCTGTCAAACAATCTTATCAATTTTTTTTTAATCCCTAAATCTGAACCATGTCATTCCCTCCCTCCTTCCTAAGGACCATGCCAAAATGAATAAGTAAACAAGCAAACACACACACACACACACACATACACACACACACACACCGTAACAAATAAAAGTTTATTTATGTTCCTATCCTATTCATCTTCATGTCCTCATACCTTCTTCACTAGCTGTACAAATCCCCAGTTCCAACACTCCCCTAAACAGTACTGAATGTGCTATCCCTCAAAATGTCATAATTTACCTGGTTTAATGTGACAAATACATTCATTCTGTCTTCCAGGCAGCATATAAAGTTCTTGAGGGTGGGAGACTCACTCTTCTGCCCTTAAACTCCTAACCACATGCTGCACCCCTTGCATTCTTCTTGAGTAGTTTCTATAGTCAGTGATGGCAACAGAGGGAGGAAATCCTCCAGATAATACTGGAATTAGGATCCTTTTCTCCACTTTATTTTGATTCTGATTCCAATTCCTTGCTTATCTATTTGTCACATTTGTTATTAGATCCAAACTTTTTCCCCCAAAGGTCAAAGAGTTTAAAATCCTATTTAGTTTAAAGGAGGAGGCATGTTCTTTAAGGTTATATACCAGCTTTATTAGAAATCCTTTCTCCTTTTCTTCCTCATGTTCAACATTTAAACATCATAGAAATGAGTCGCCATGCACTGTTTTCTTTTCCCCAGTCCCTTCTTATGATTGTTTTGTGAATGTGTAAGTCCTATGCATTTAATTCTTTGAAGTCCAAACACATCCTTGCTTAAAACAAAAGCTCAAGAGGATGAAAAAAGAGTATACAATTATTGCAAAATGGCAATAAAGTCATCTCCCTAAACTTCCCTTGAGAAACATGGTCAAGGAAGATCTGGCTGAGGGATGAAATAAACTGTCAACTTGACTTTTAATTTTATCAACTATGATGGTTTGGACAAGAAAATTCTTCAAAGGGTCAAAATCATTTCTATAAATGGGATGAAGACTAAGTGTGAAAGAACTGCTTTGAAGCAGACTTATTAAAAAAGAATTGAGACTAGGCACAAACCTGAATAATACTTTCTCAATTTCTCTTTTTATTTATTTCTTTTTTCCTTTAAAGGGCTTTTTTTCATGTAGAGCAAAGATATTGCTGTTAAAATTATTTTATAACCTTTAAAATGAAAACATTTGCCTATTAAATCTCTAGAGATCCACAATGGTCTATCTCTGAAGCAACATTTGGCCCCTGCTCTTTCATTTCACTTCAGCTGAACTTTTTCTTTTTTTACTGTTTCCTATCTACCTTGATTTGCCTAAACCCCTTATTTTCCCTCTCTCTGTTTGTTTATATTTTATTAGAAATGTGTAATAGTAACAGTGTTTGGGGGACTAGAAATAATGATAGACCTATAATTTTAATTCCGAGCAAAAAAGACACTTAGATTATTAATTCTAAATGCCCACTCAACAACAATGGCCCTATTTGACTAGGAGATACTAGACAGCCTTCCTGTGCCTTCAAAATCCTTCATCTGAAGGAGGAGAGAAAACAATCAACTGCCACTATGAGAGGAAGTGATGTGCTGGTGATAGGAGCCAAAAGAAACACAGCAATTAACGTTGTGAAAGAAGGAATTATGAATGCAGTATATCTTATTTTTTATTGTGATATATTTTTTTAAGGTGGCTGGGAGACACATTTTGCAGACAAATGCTAAAACAAGGATAATGATGGTCTTTTAAAACCTTCCTCTCAACCTATGCATATAGCAGAATGTGACAAAAGTAAGTAGCAGGAGGCTGAACTAGGGATTGCAAGCTTGTGCTGTACTGTAAATTGTGTAAACCTGATTCATGAAACTTCTGGGAGCTGCTGTTTCCTCAGATGTGAAATGAGGGGGTGGGCCTAGATGAGCTTTAAGGACTCTTTTGGCTTTCCCATTAACTGAACATCTGCAAATTATTTGTGTCAACTTATAAATTCTTGCTATAAGGTTGAAGCCGAGAGTTCTTAAAATAGGACAACAATTCACCTTAACTCTGATATGTTAACTGTAAGTGCTGTGATCTGAATTTTTATGTCCTCCCAAATTCATATATTGAAATACCAGTCCCCAAGGTGAGAGGTGGGGACTCACTGCTCTTTGAAAAAAAGACCACAGAAAGGCAGTTCGTTTGTTCCACCACGTGAAGACTCAGCAAGAAGGCACCACAACTGAAGAAAGAGGCCCTACCAGACCTGGAGCTGTCCAGGCCTTGCTTGATCTTGCATTTCCCAGTTTGCAGAACTGTGAGGAATAAATTTCGATTGTTGATAAACTACCCAGTTTATGGCATTTTGTATAGCAAACCAAACAGATGAAGACAGTAAAATTTATATTTAGTTTCACAAATTCCCTTTCATAGTTTTAGCCTTTGATCCTTAATATTTGTATAATCCTTAACACTTTCTAAAATATGTTCATTTCATTATCTTAAGTCTTCAGAGTCACTCCTCCACATATTAACCACACTCCAAAATACCTTTCATCACTCAGTTGCTAAGAAATACATCTTACAATATTCTCATTTGCTTATATTTCCTACTACTCTACTTAATGATTAACTCTATGCTTTTTCCCATTTCTTTCTTCCTAAAGGGACTGGATATGTCATTATCTGTCTTCACTCTACCTTCTCCCTCTGTTACCTGTTTTTCTAAATCATTGAAATGGATTTGTTTTGACTGAGAGCTTAAAGTTGAAGGCTTGAGGAGAAGAAACACAAAGGTGACTCTGGAACCACTTCTGTCAATTCGATTTAGGAAAATCCTAGTTTCTAAATGCTTTTTTCAAGAATACAATGTCCCTGGAAGCTGTTGAGTTAGCAGCTTGTAGTTGGGGGAGAGGAGGTTTGTCTATGCAGCCAGGGTGCCAGAGGGGCACAGTTCCTCCATGAGGGCATGGTAAGTTTCACAGAGTGGGGTTTCAGGGAAGGCATTAAACACAGTATCAACAAAGAAAACTGCACTTTAAAAATGTAGTTCTTAAGTATATTTCTTAAGTATATTTCAAACCGTATGGTACTACTTTTCTTTCAGCATTCTAAGAGAACAGCATTTCTTGTTAAGGAATATTAATAATCTAGTGTAAGCTAAAAAAAAAAAAACGCACAGTATAGATAATTCTGCAGGCAATCAAAAGGGGTCTAGATCCTTAGATTCCTGATTCATAAGCTGTGTACAAATAGCCTAAATAAACTCTTCTGGGATGTTACATAACTCTAAGGAAAGTAATATACATTCCCTTTTATCACATTAATGTAAAAAAAAAAAAACACAAAACTTTTTTATTTATCAGAAAACCAAGGGTGAAGTTGCCTAATTTGTTACAGTCAAATTTTTGAGTTTCTTTTTTTGTAATTATTAAGGACAATGCTAGGGAAGAATAACATAATGGTTATTATCAAATCACATGGACATGTCTCCATGAAAGCAAATTAGTGGATTAGTAAGACAAAAACAAAAGAGACTACTCTTCAAACAAAGGAAAAAAAAGAAAGAAAGTGATTATATGTTTTCTACAATATAAAGTAAGAAAAAACCCTGATTTTTTAAAACTGAAATAATCAAATATTTTGGAATCATTTGCTTACATATTGCCAAGAAATGTTACTCCAGGAGTCTAAAAGTGCTAATGGCCTCTCCAAACACTTAATTAAATCCTTATGCAGAATGCAGTTTATTAAATAAAGTATAACTGCATCAACCAACGTCACCTAGAACATTACCAGAAGAGCATCCAATGTGTCCGTATTGTCACTAGTTTTAGGAATAAGTTGAGAATTTCAGTGCGAGACAAATAAGACTTTCAAGAGGAATACCAATGCCAGTGTTCAAAGCACTTTCATAAAATTTAATATGTATTGTACAGAAAGTGGAGAAATTTTTGATTTGAAAACCATACTAAGGAAGGAGAGATTTTAATCTTTCAACCTGGTTTGTAAATAAAGTTGCTTTCCAGATATCCCTTTTAATTCCCCAATTCAACCACAAGTTTTATCACTGAAATACCTAACAAATATGAAAATATTGAAAGATGATGATATTTTTGGCTCACCGAATTTGTAATATTCTTTTCCTGCAAAAATTCTTAATCAAAACAAAAAAAAAATGTTATAAGACTTCCATGGTTAAAAAGGTGCCTTTAGAAAATTTCTAAGAAGTTGAAAAAATTGAATATTTACAGTATTATTTTAAAAGACTCATCAAGAAACTAATTTTTAGAATTTTTTTCTTTTATTTGTACTTAATACTGATAGACTTAAATATCCTGAGAAAAGCCATGGAACAATTTGAAAATTAAAACTTTGAAATATTATGAACATACATAATCCTGGCTCTATAGCCACCACCATTGTCTTTAGAATTCATAATAATATATGCTGTATGCAAATATGTCAACAAAGCCTAATTGGTTTTGGGGAAAAGTATTCTAGTTATTTGCTATCACATACATTGTAACACACACACACACATACACACACACACACACACCAAAAAAACAACTTTGCTCTCAGTTCTGAGTTATGCAATAGGTCAAGCAGAAAAAGAAATTCGATGTTTCACTAATTCATTTTTTCCTTTACAATCCTTATGGAACTGAAAAGGAGAACTCTTTCCATTCTCTAACTCATTTGTGTTAACAGAAGGAGATAAATGCTTAAAAGATGAGAAGAAAAATATCATTATTCTCTCCCTTTAAAGCATATTCTGTTTATTCAGTTTGACTTAATAAAACTTAATTATACCCACTGTATGAAGAACTATGAAAATGTTTATCAAGTATTCCTGGACTGAAATCTAACAAAGAAAAAAATGCCTGTTCTTTATTAGACAAAGTGTACTGAACTTGGAGTTCCACCACTGAGGTTCAGAGTGCACAACTCAACTAATTACAAGTCTAAAAGTTTCATGAGCTTCACTCCAGGTATCACAAGCTGAAATTCCAGGCCTCTGTGTCATTCCCTGAAACATCTGCAACAGAATCTGAAGTTCTTGATAAATGAGATAAGTGAAAGCATTTACTTAATTAGATTTTAAAAGCATATTTACTAACTTATACAGCAAATAAATTGAAAAGTTTTATACCAAAAAGCAACCTACAAACATACAACAGAAATTAATTTTTAATTTAGAATTTGATGCCCTAAATATTATTTACTTAATGCAATTTTAAACATGATTCTCTTAATACTTGGATCAATTAAATATAAACTCATGCTAAAAAAAAACATAAAATGAAGCTCTTCTGTTACTTAAAAATACTTGCAATATGTGCATTCTTAACGTTAATTTGGATTTCCTCCATTCTCACCAAAATGCAATCTACATAGCTGTACTTATGTACATATACATAACCTAATGTGCAGAAGCATCTGATTCTATGTTTATCCAGAATAATCTGTTTTGGCTTCTTCCCTGCCAAACCACTTCCAGTGTTTCAAGCAGGGCAATGACAGCATACACCTTCTTGTTATTATTTTTGTATGGAAGGCCAAACCAAATGTCTGGGTGGGTCTCCAAAGACATAAAATCAGTAAGGTTTTTTTTTTTTTTTTTTCCATCCACAGGACCCAATTACATTTAAATAAACTAACTCCTAGTGAAAGATTGGCTCCAACAGAGAATACCACATGACCACAGACACTGAGATTAAATCACAGTCATAAGTATAGAAGCCACCAACTTATTGTTAAAAATAGTCATCGGTACATCTTTGTGCACACACACACACACACACACACACTGGAAAATAATGTGCATTTGTTGCAGAAAGAAATCACTCTATTTTTTTTCTTTCTATGAGATGCATCCTTCATTAGGATTTCCTCATTTATGAAGTCATCTTTCTCAGACTAGATGTGTTAAAATACCAGTGACTTCTCTAAAGACTTCTCCTCAGGGAAACAGAAAAACTGCCATGTGCTGCTCTGGGCTTAAATGGATGAGTCCTTTTGGCTGATCCCAGTGGCAGAGACCTGACAAATGTGGGAAAGTCCTCAGCTGTGAGATGAGGGCTTAGGTTGTGGGCTCTTGGTCAATTGAAAGGTTGCATTAAATGTAAATTATAGGACTGTTCTGTAGATCTATGCTCCCTTCAACCAGGTGAAAGGTGAGCAGAGCATGGTGCTCATTCAGAGATGGCCTGGTGGTGGCTTCCTAGCAAGGACAAGAAGCAAGGCAGCCATGAGCAATTATAATCACCATCTCTGAAGGACAGAAAAGAAGGAAGGAAACACATTTATAAAAGCTCATATTAAGTTTTGCTTTTAAAGTACCTCTATGTATTTTTCTTTCCAATTTATATGAAAAAAAAAAAGTATTAGTTTTAAAACTACAGCAGAACCGGCCATAAATATCCTGGTAACAATTGTTCTTTTATTAAATATTTATTGAAATAAATTCCTGTGCTTTCTCATTTTTCTTCTTCTGGTTCCAATATTTATTTACAGCTGATTATTAACATCTGCCAGAATAACGGTTTCATCCGTACAGAAGCCGAAGGGTAAAAAAGTCACACATACCCTTCTAACATGACCTGTAGTTAGACAGAAAACAGTTTTCCCAGTCACCGCTTGGCTTCCTGTCTGTGACCTCTGAAAAGCATTGGAGGCCAGGGTTAATGGCCTTTCCAATCTCTGTGATAAGAATTCATTTTGTTCTATTACCAGCAGTTATCTGAGGAGCCTGCTGCATCACTTCAGCAGGGTTCAATCAATGAGAGGACCTAATGAAGTAACCAGCTGTAGCTCTATTTCCCTGGCCAGCTCTATCAGACAAATAAGATCTATCAGTCACATCTTAAGGCTGATCCTACACACAGCATCTTCCCAGGCTGAACTCGTATGCATATGAACTAATGATAGCCCACCATTTCTTTTAAAGCTTCTCCTTTGATGCAGCTCTCCTGACAATGAAAACGGAATGGAGCGAGTTCTGAGATGTTGCATCAAGAGAACAACAATGCAAGATTAAAGAAGAGTGAATTTGCAGAAGAGTTGAAATAGTTTATACAAATAGCGAGGCGTTAAAATGACAGCTAAGGCTCTGAGCTTGGCTATGCTCAAGTACTTACACTTTAGGTTGGCATTTTTCAGTCTTCAAAGAAAAAGGAGGGAGGATGAAAAACTACTTTCAGTGTTATCAATTTTATTAGTACAAGTTTAATGATAAGACTTGCATTTTGACTAGCCCTCCAGAGCAAAAATATATTTACGGTATAGTTTTACTTCTCGAATAATTCAGGATAAGACTGTAAGTTAACTTTGGGTTATTACAGTAGCTATTATCATTAAACACAAAAATAGAATTACTGAAAATTCTAATAATTGTAGAATGTAATTTTTAATTACAAATTTGTCCCTCCCTTCAATTCAAAAGAGTATTTGTTAATACCATTTCATACACGTAGAATGCAGGGGGGGGGAAGAAGCTTTGCACCTTCAATTAGTGGCATCATAACTGCATTAGACAGTCATCAGAAGTTCTGTTCAAAATTAACTCTTCCATGAGAAGGGTCATTGATGATGGCTCTATAGTTTTTGAACTGTTTCACAGGGAAATAATGGATGGTTCATAGGGAGTCATGAATAGAACATTCATGTTTGTGGATATGTTGAAAGCTACAAGTACCTTAGTTTAATTTATTAGGTTAATCAAGATGAATTACATGTAATACAATTTGTATTCTTTCAACTTGGCTGCTCTCTTTGTCAAATTGGAAGGAAAGAGAGCATAACTATTTTCTGTTATGTGAAAGAGATGATATCTAAAGGAAGTTAGTAAATGAAAAGCACTTGCTAACCTTGTACTTGATAAACACGTTCACACAGGCAAAAATGCTTTATTTCATTAAAGATGACTGGCATTCATGCAATACTGCTAACGTATTATGACATAAAAGTGCCTAAAACTGTATCTTCAAATGTCTTTAAAATTTTATGGGAGTATAACACTGCTTTCTTGTTAAAATTGCAATCACAGAGGTGCCTGAGTGATATGGATATGATATCCAGATGGCCTTTTCATTTCAAACCTTTGGAGATGTAAATGAAAGATTAAGGTACACTAGATAAGAGGTTGAAAGTAACAGAAAAAAATAATTGTCAGATTTAAAGAAAATAAGGAGCGTGAGGTGGTGTGTGTGTGTGTGTGTGTGTGAGGAAGAGAGAGAGAGAGAGAGAGAGAGAGAGAGAGAGAGAGAGAAGAGAGAGAGAGAGGGAGGGCAGGAGGAGAGTTATTCCTGGACCTGTAACCATCTTGATCCGTGTGAAAAGGACTGAAATATCTTGGCTGCATATGTAAACAGATAAGAATATGCCTAGCAGGCATTTTGGGAACATCTGTCAATTTTTTATAGAACATACTGATTGTGGGCTATTGATTGCATTTAAACAAAGTTGTTGCAAAAAAAAATCAGCTAACAATTCGTGTAGAAAGGGCCAATCAATATTTAAATGACTCACTTTATTGATTTAAAATTAACTTTCAATTAAGAGATCCATAGGACTCTTAACTGCGACACTTATCCATTCAAGAGAAAATAAAGGTACATTTATCGATACACTTAAACAGCAGTGGCTGGTTTCCTATCGATTCAGTCATTTGCGCTGGGATTCGTTAGCGTCATCAGCCTTTAACTCGCTTACTAGGTCTTCGCAGTGTACAATACTGCAAGATGTAGGAATGCGCAAAACAACACAAAGAAGGGATAGAAATTTAAACAGAATTAAAAGATAGAGAAAAAGGTAAGTCAACCTTACGCTTTCTTTTATTTTTCTTTTGCTATTATGAAAGGAAGAATGTGAATACAGCTATGTGGGTGACTATTAGATAAATAGGCCTTTTAAGGGGCTATTTTTCAAAGCAAGTGGTTTAGATAGGGCATATTTTGAAATTGTATAAACAAATGAAATTTTTGAACAACTGACTAGTAAAGAAAGTTTTATTGGCTTCTATTGACTAACACGATCACTAACATGCATATACTTGGTTATATTATAATCAATGGCAGCTAAAAAACAATAGAGTTTTTTTAAAGACAATAATTGCATTTCCATTGGAAATGCTGTCTATGTGTGTTTAAGGCCATATTTATTCAACAGTATTACAAGATTATGCTGTATTTTGGAAACATGCTAGATATTACATTTTATAATTTATTTTTTATCAGGGTTTTCATGAAAAATAAAACTGCTACAGAAAATTAAACTATTATATAATATGGATGAATGAATAAAAACATGTATAGATAAGAAGATTTATCTGTGTATTTCCAAACTATCACTATCTACCTATTTGTTGTCTTTATTGCCACTAAAGGGGAATGTGGATGCAGAAGGCACTGATTATATACTTTTTATTGTGATTTCTAATATTATATCAGAAAATAAAACCGAGTGCTCTCCATGGGGAATGCATCTTAGAGCTGTCTCTAACAGCCCTGACTGCAAATCTGTTTGTCAGCATTACTCTTTCTCAGAAATTTGAAACTATAGGTGTTGCTTTTTGGTTTAAAGATGACAATGCTCCTACATCTCTTACAGTCCTTTGGTCTCATATTCTTCAGTGTGCAGAGATGTCTGCACAAGAAAGAAGCCATCTCAAACAGAAACCCCCTACTCATTTACTGACATGTAATTCCAGGAAAGAGAGACAGAAAAGTCCATCACATTCTGCTTATATGGAACGTATTTTTAATTACCTTTACTCTTACTGCTAATCTTCAATATCTCACCATATGTAGTACGAGTACAAAAGATAATTTATACAATTTCAAAGATTAGCCTTCAGTTTTTTTCTCTGTGTACTGAGTCTGTGGTGGTTATTATACATCTCTTGAATCTTTGGGTTTGCTCTGAAATTTTAAGAAAAATTTGGAATGGATAGAAATGTATGTATGATATATAGAGATAGATCAATAGATAGATAAAATACACATATATAATACACACATATATATAATACACATATATATGTACACACATATATGCATATAACACACACATATATAATATACATATATATGTACAGACACACACACATATGAGATACAAATTTGTGAACATAAGAATCCCTTCCCATAAAATAGTCATATAACATTGGAGTAACATAATCTGGAATATACTATGGCAATCATATTTACTAAAAAGTGCATGATGCTATTATTTCCCACTAGAAATCAGATGATGATACTAATTAAGTGATAGCAGGTGGCACAGTATGCCTGTCACTGGTCCCCCTGATCTGCAGAGAGAGATGTGTGGTTCTGTCTAAACACTCAGGAGTAGTAACAATTGGCTTAAGCACTATCCAGTCCCTAGGTGCCTCCAATAGGGATTCACTTTGATTTAATACTTCCTTATCACATCAAAGAAGGTGAAAAGGCATCTTTATGGATTGGCTTGCAAAGATTAAAAACATAATAATAAAAAAAGGTTTGGCTTTTACCCCAGTATATAAACTCTCCTTAAAAACTCTGGGGGCACTTGGGCATGACTATAGAAACAAAATATTTTAAGATTCAAGCTATAAATCCACATAACAAAAATAATTAAAAGTTGAGTTCTTTCCATCTCTTGAAAGCTGCAAACTGCCAATTATACCATTAAAAAGAAAGAACAGAACTAACTAAAAATACCTGTTTGGTGGACCTAAGAAAAAATATTTGTTCTGTCGCATAAAATAAATTATCACCTCAGCCGATACAGTTCCTAAAAAAATGTTTGCTAAGATATTTTTTCCATGTCATTAATCCTATTTTATCTGTAACCAAAACCGATTGAATATACCATCTCACAGCAGGCTTGGGAGAACTTCAGTAAAAATAACACCTAACACCGAGTCTACACCCACAGCTCACTAGTCAGATCTCAGGAATTTCATAAGCCATCTCATCTCTTCTCTGCATTCACTGGTTATCATCTTAATGACATAAGACATTAAATGGTTTGGAGCTAGGAATCTTGTCTTTTGGATGATCACACTACGTGTTATTTGAGTGGGATGTTGTAATTTAGCAGTGATAGAAAAAGAGATCTGCTTGAAGATGATGAACCATGCTGAGTGAGTCATGAGAAAGTGCAGGCAACACATGCCTAAAAGGCAAACCCAGTGATTCCTATAAAGCATGGGAGATGAGTGTTATCTAATTTCTGAAATTCTCTTATCTAGCTTCATCTGCTTTGATAGTGTTTGTTTCAGGATCATTATTGTGTTTTTTTATAATAGATCAAAGACATAGCTGATAAGACTTGATTCTAGATAAATTTGTTACATTTTCAGATATCTTACAATATATGAAATCTCACAGCATGGCTAGTTTATTTAAACCTTTTTTCTCCCTAAAGGCTTACTTACACCATAATTTCAGAAAGGTTTTCATATCACTTTATCCAAATCATGGCTAAGATGGACACAAGTAATTACAGGAATTAGTGCTACAGGGTGTAAAATTGGTCTTCTTGTAGAAGAGGTGCATTCATTTCATTCTGGAATTCCCTGCTGAGAAATGATGTGTGCAAACTATCTAAGGACACTGTAATCCTCTGGTGTGTGTGTGTGTGTGTCTATATGCAAAGTTGCATATAATCTTTGGCTAGAAAAGAAAGTAGGTGTTGTACATATCAAGGACAAATGCCAAGTATTCTTTGTTGAGTTTAATTGATAAATCTCATCTTGTAGGGGGAAAAAAAAGAAATTTTTTTGTGTGTGTATGCATGTGTTTTTTTACCGCAATGGAAGTAAATATAATAGACTTCAGCTTCATATCAAAAATGCAAAATGGCTATACATCTTGAGTGGATTCTAAATTGGGTAAGACTCTATGATTTGATGAATTCATATGCTTTTTCCCCTTTTATAATATTCTCATTTTCAATCCTATGACTAAAACGAATATCCCTTAATAAAATCGAGAACTATCGTGTGTAAATGATGGAAAACAAATTTGGTTGTGTGCCCTAGGCCATTTGATTAACTGTGCAAAATGGGCGAACAGCAAGCTGCAGCACACAGAGGGTCACGTGAGGGATTTTAACTTCTTGCTCCACCACAGAAAATCGCTCAGCGTTAGGCATGAGGCCTACTCTCTCAGCCTTGCGTGCCACTGATTAGTGCAGCCTTAGTAGAACAGAAATCCTTAATCTTCTCTTTTTAATATTGAAGAGGTAAACCCCTTTTACCTGCATGTGGAGGCTGCCTTTTCATCAAAGCTCAGGAGATTCCAGCAACAAAATCAATGTATGCATGTTCAGAGCAGTTTTCAGGGTTTTGTAAGACAAATCTCTCAAATGGGGGCTAGTTTAATGCTATTGAGCTGGGCTTCGATCTGACCCAGTGAGTGAACAACACAGCAACACTTCATTTCCAGGGCTCAGGCGACAGGAGGAGGCATGGTTCTCCACAAATGCAGCTGTGGAATTTCCCTTTGACCTCTCACCTCACTTAATCCGACTTTAAACCTTCCAGTGGACTGGTTAAATAAATAAATATTTAAAGGTAAACCCAAATCAACAAACATAATTAACTAATTTCTCTTTTCCATGTTAACACATTACACCAGGAGAAGTTTGCATGTTGATGAAGTGCTTTTGCAGGGACAGGGAAAGTTCTGGAAACTCAGGATTCCTTTTGAAAGGCACACTGTTCTCAAAGGCCAATGAAAATGCTAATTTCTTTCCCTTTTCTTCAGGGTATAGATTTGTCTATTGAGCTAGGAAGGGTAATTTGTTTTAAATGAAAGTATTTCTCTCCTAGTATTTATGGTACTCACTTTTAAAAGCTTTGATTCTTCAATAGTGTAGGTCTCTTATCTTTTTGCAAATCTTCAAAGAATATATAGCTGCTCAAATTCCCCTGTTACTAGAAATCCTACAGTCACTAAATATACATGTCTTATACAGCTTAAAGTTACAAACTGAAATCTTCATTGATATTTACAAACCAACCTTTGGGCGTTGGGCTGCATTCAACCCTGTACTGGAAAGGCCCTGATGGTTCAATCCATGTTGCTTCCATTAGTTTCATAACTTCCCAAATGACCTGATGTGAAATCAATCATGAATTTACACAGATACAGCCTTCCTTTCATGAAAGAACATTTTATTATGGCAGGAATAAGGCATCTGAATATATTCTAAGATTTTGGGGAAAATCAAAGGAAAACCATCTCAGATTCCTTGTTTCATGTTGAGGTGAGTATTTTCTCAGACATTTAAAACAATGGGTGCACTTAATGCAAATATTCTAAGTCTGAATTATGACCTGATTCGACAACAGAACTGTTTCTAAATATGATTTATAACAATTTTGTATAGTTATAATATGGATATAAATATACATTGTCATTTTTTTCTTCATACAAATGAGAATTCTTCATTGGTATGTTATCACAATGATTTTTTTTAATTTAAAATGAAATGAAATATAATGGGGCAAAGATATTCCTAATGATGTTGAATGTGTATTTATAAGATCCTTGTTTTTTCCCCTCATTAAAATGACTTTGGGTTTGGAAATTTGAAGCTTATATTAAATCAGATATTTCAAACTAAAGGATAGAAATGAGTGTGCAATTATTTTGAAGTCCCTTTTTACTTTTAAATAAGTAATCCAGCTAATGATAGACATATACACTAAGCATTGTGATAACATTCACCTCTCTGCTATTCTGCATACTCTTGGGAAGTTACCTCTGATTTATGACCCCAATTGTATGAAAAACAGGTCAACTCAGAGGCAATTAGGAAGACATAGTGAAGAAAATATTTTCAAAGAAGTGTAGTTACCTTAATTCCAAAGTTGTACTTTACAAGAATAAATATTAACATCCTGGCCATTTTATTTTTAAAAAATTTAGTATTATGTTTCAAACAGGAAAAGAACTGCCTCATGTGCCATCCTTCCTCCGCCCCCATATTGATTCACATTCTTCCAAAAGAAAGGTCTGGAATTTTGTTTCAGAACTAGTCAGAGGAATTTCCCTTGCTCATAAATATTTTAAAGTAAATTTGTGCCTTTACAGTTAAATGGTCTTTACACTCAAATGGGTATTGCTTACTGTTGGTCGACAGCTCAAGTATGCTGACAGGAATTAGCAAAACATGTGCTATCATAGAAAATATCACAGTTTTGGATCTCAGAGCCACAAAATGACACAAAAAGCCTTCTTTGGCCCTTCTGTGGACTAGGACTTCTAATCTAAATAAGTACCAGAAGATACAAAGAATATCTTATTATATTCTCTTCTATAATAGGGGCATTTACATTCCAATGTGAAGGTAGGACTAGGTTTGTAGGGAATGTTTTCCCATTCTTGCGTTTCTTTCAGAAAACATATGGACTTCAAAAGACAAATAACTATTTGAAAGTGGTTGTCCCTGTGGTGTAAAAATAATTCTGAAATCTATAGCTGATAATCTTGAATTCAACATGCTGCAAAAGCTCTCTGTGTATACACAGTGATGCACTCTGTAACAATTCAGTTTAAATACCAAAGTTTGTAAAGTCCTAATTTCTAACTCAAAGGCACATTCTGTACCATATCATACAGAGAATGCCCTAGTTAAACCATATTCCTTTAATGGCAGAACTTCGAATGTCATCTTGCGTTTCACAAAACCCTCTGTCTTTTCAGAAGTAATTAGCTAAGGCAGAGTTTGTATGGCAATTAAAAACCACTTGCTTGCAGAAGCTTGTAGGCATTATGTAATTTTTTTTTTTAATGCTACAAGTACATATGCGGATTCTTGCCTCTAGCTTAAATGCAGGGAATGTTGTAGTTGGTTGCACAGGAATTGTCTCAAGAACATTAAAGCAAGCCAAACACGATTGTATTCCAACTAAAATTGCTCTCTTTATACCGTGTATTGAAACTTGATAACTGTTGGTTATAAAATTCCTTTGATTTTCTGTAGGTAATAAAATACTTTGGCAATTACTATTGACAGTTCTGGATAATCTTGAAGCCTGCCTTGCCTGAAGAAGATGAGTGTTACAAATCACTCCACTGAAAGAGGGAAGAACAGCAGCAGGCAGCAGACAGGTTTCAATTTCACAATGCTGATTATCTCATTCTCGATTCTATGCATGCCTAAATCTGAGAATCCCTCAAGCAGCTATATGGACTTCTACTTTTAAAATGCCTATTACGCTTTCATACTTTTTCCTGCTTCCTGAAGAGTGCCATTTCGCCAAGCTTAAATAGCAGAAAATTGCACTGCTTTTCCTCTGCCCATCTCCTCAATCTCTATTAACCTGCACAAGAACAAAGGAGTATGATGGTCCAGCTATAGGTTGAGAAATAGGTTCGAAGTTGTTTTTCATTTACTGCCACGCATATTTTTGACTCATAAATTCATTTCCAACAATAGCCTCCTTTTAATACCTCAGCAAATTACTAAAAAATGAACTCTTTTTTTTTTTCAACACACATAAACGTGTTGGTCCTTGTTCAATCAATATGAGCACGCTCCCACGCGCACATACGTTTTATTATTTGCAGCAACACCAAATGAAAGTACGTGGTTATTAGAATGTGTCTTGATTTAAATAAAAGTGATAAAAGTGAAGCTGGCCCAAATGGAATTCTTTCTATTTCGGTGAGAACAATAGGGGTAGGAACAGGAAGGAAAATGGTAGAAGCACCTGGTTCTAATGCTTGCAGTAGGCCTTTATTAGATGTCATAAACGGAATGATGCATTACTCTGTGGACGACTCACAGCCCACAAATGTTGAGGTAAAATGGAGGACAAAGAGTTCTTTTAAAACAATAAGGTTAAATGGTCCTTTTAAATCAAACAATATTTATTAAATGCAGAAATATTAATGACCTTATGGAGATCTGTTCATTCTTCTCATTTTATACATTCCTACCTCATTTTTAAGGCTAAACCTTTTGGTTGGATTTTTAGCAAGAAACTCCATCTTGCATAAGTGTTATTTAAAGTCAGTCCTAAATGACAAATGCACTGTGAGAGAAATGAGACATCTTTTTATTTTCCTATTTTTTTTTAAAGAAAACTTAGAAGGCTCCGTGTCCATTCTCTTTAGTCAATTAAGTTAAAAATCCATGTGTGCCACAGAACAACAACAACAAAAAGGTAATTTTGGCCATCGGAAACTGTTTTAGAATAAGGTCTGTTTTGCATTTAAAAAGATAAAAGAATGTTTTCTAAAATGACAATTGCTGGTTGGCCATCGATTCGAGCTTTAATCTCATAGCCTGCTCAAATTTCCCATTATGTCTCACCGAGGCTTAGAAGGCTCGAGAGGCCGAACTGTGGCCTTACAAAAGTGGAGGGGGTTACAGCATTAAGAAACACAGCTGTTGCTCGCAAACTGCAAATGTTAGAATAACTCACTGCTTGTTTTTTCCTTGCTGCTAATAAAAACTTAAAGTGTTTTGCATGCTTTCTATAAACAGTGCACTTAAGTTTTATAATCTAGTACATCTTATTAAGCGTGAAGTCTGCTGATCCCTAAATTATTCATAACGTGGTCCAGACTGATTAAGATTGGCTTGTTAAGGAGCACAAGAAGCAATTAAACTGACAAGGCAGTGCGGCCTTGATGTATACATTTATTATCACAAGAATACCCAAAGTGAATGCCCTTATTAAGCAATGAATTTCACCTCACTGGCCTTCTACCATGGCTGCCACGGGCAGAGAGAGCGAGGAACAACATGTCAAAAGCTAACTCTGAGGAAATGCCTATCTTCAAGTGAAACCGATTTTGTAATGAACCTTTCAGTTCGCTCCTGAGGTAATAAATCCTGACTGGTGCATTAATTACTTGATAACATCCCATCAAAATGCAAATGCAGCACTTGACCCATAGGAATGGCTCACTAGCTGGTAACTCTTCAGGGTGGACATAAATTGTCTGTTTTCTCTTATCAAACAGGGCGTTTATTTCCATCTTGCTGGGGTGAATGTCACTTCTGCCCCCCTCAGCCCCTCTGTGGCCTGACACCATCATTTGCAGAGGACTGTCAGGATGTGCCAACATCCTAATTGTCAGACTCCTTGGCTTTGTACCTTTCAGGAGAGAGACTGCGCCTTCTCCCTGCCCGTGGGACCCTCCCCACAACAGGCAAGCGAACCTGCACACTCCTAAAAGAATCCCACGTGTCAAGGACACTTGGCAACAATATTACAAAGACCAACCCCACCTCGGTAGAACACCCTCATCTTTCTCTTCAAAAGCCAAACTAGAAGTCTGCTTTCTTGTAGTGATCAAGTACCAGCTGAATGAACAGGGGAGGTATCTAGGCAGTCTAGATAATTAGATAATATACAGAACAAGGCGAGAAGGTGTTCCCTGACTGAACTGACATTCACACCACGAGGAGGAAGCATTTCTAGGTGGTGTTTTAATATTTTCACAAAATAATCAATACTTCATTAAAGAAATAGAAATGGTACACTCAAGCCATCAAAGAGATAGTGAGATTAAAGGAAGAATCAAAACACAGCTTAATAAACACTTGAACATGGGTGAGAGAGAATCCTGTTCTTGAGTGTTTCCTTTGCCTGGTGAAACCGATTTATTTAGTTATGGAAACTGTTTCCACAATGAATGTTAATGAGGATTTTTGTTTTCTATTGGCTCATTCAAAATTCTGCTCTCCATCAATAGGTCTGACTCTCCACCTGGGTCAACCTGCCTTCCAGTCCTGTTTATTTGTCTTGAAGGCTTGGTGAAAATCCTTAATTCAGGTTACTAGGCAACCCTGCAGGTGAGAAAATATAATGTTTGGCTGACTCCATTTTTGAATGCACACAGTGGCCTAATGCCTTCAAAATAGAGTGCAAAGCATGTGCTGATAATTCTCTGCTACATTCTCTAAAGGCGAGGTCAGAAGAAAATTAATTGATGCTGAAAATAATGACAGAAGGAGAGGCACCACTGAGACTTGGTGTGACTGGCATGTGATAATGTTAGCAAGAATCTCAGCATGTGACTGGACAGTGTGATGAAAAATATACCCTGTGCGAGGGAAAAACAAGTTACAAAACTTAATTAGTTTTTGACACTTCTTCATAAGTTATTATCTTTTCATTTGGAACATTGCCTTGGGACATCAATGCACAAGAAGAAATGAAACATTCTTATTGTAAATATGAAAGAAAGATGACTTTATATTGTGCCTCTCCTCTTTACATGTCCTTTTGAATAAACAAAATATCCTCTGCAGGCTAAGCATATAAGGGAGCTGCGGATGATGCAAATGCAAGTGGTCCAAGTGTGACACCAACTTAGTCAATGCATGATTCCATTAGAACGGATCATGCAATTTTGATTTTTAAAAAATGAGGTGGCATCCAAATCAAATGTGGTCAAAATAAGGCTCTTAGATGGGAAGTAGTCAAATTATATCCCCTATTGCAATAATGCTTCCTGTACAGCAAATGTATTTTTAATTCCTTTCTACTAAGGTTTATACCTAGAAGTAATTCACACTGATTACTAAATAACCCTTGTGAGTTGCTTTGTCTTTTGAATTTTAAAAAATACACTTGCCGTGAGCAATGAATTTCATAAACCAGCAGCTCTCATGCTTGATGAATCATTCTTATTTTATGCAGTGCTGTGTGATAGAGAACTGAGATAAAATATTCTATCCACAAGCTATTCGGTACAATTTATCATCAGCAGCTCACTAGTCCAGTGATAATACCTGGCTTGCAGATTGTAATGATCAGATTCTGTTTTTATTTCAAACAGGAGCAATTCCGAATACCAGAGTTTTTAATTTACATACATTAGTGAGGTTCAAATGTGGCAATAGCTACAAGCAAATTCACTTGCAAACTGAATGCTCGCCTTGCATAATGGGTTCCCTTTAGCAATTACTCACCAGTGAAGTACCCAGATAAAAATGAAAACAAAGAGAAAAAAGGAAAATCATGATACATACACCATAGTGGGGACCAGGATAATTACTGAACCACAGTGAAGGTCACGTTTATATCTGTTTTAGTAATGATTTCGTGTACCCTTCCTCTGTATTGAATTCCTAATGCAATTTTCTTCCTATTCTATGGTGCCCATATTCTTTTTTATCTGCAAAATTTTAAAGTTTCAATATTAGCTTCCCACTATACAAAAGTAGAAACATATTACTATTAACACAAATCACTGATAACATGTGAAAGGACTGAAATACGAAAACATCCTGTTAAATATACTAATCTTTCTCACACACACACATGCACACATACGTGCACACACACATGCACCACACCCTAAAACTCCACAAATTATACAGGGTCAAACATTTAGTGAAACTGACAGGCTTATAATAAAATACCTCTTCTAGTTACATCATTTTTACACTGACCACAGTATCGAGCTTGAATTCCCAGCAGCATCATTACTAGACATTTTCTGCCACCTTTCTGAATCTGAAAAGCTTCCTACATTTAGTGAAGATTAGGTAATGCTACATCCAATCAATAGCAGCTATCAATTCTATACCTTGTTCAGCAGAACGAGTTGATTAAAGTAAGTAAAAAGACTGACTAAATATTGCTTAAAACCAGATGTTTCTTAAAACTAATCTGCAGTTTGGAGAAAATATACTACTCATAGACAATAACAAACACTAAGATTTTGATAAACACAATGAGAATTGCTCATCGGCCATTTTTATCGAATAATATTATTGAAAAACCAGGCCAGAGGCCCCGTGTAGAGCGGGAGCTTTGTGTTCATTCGGCATTTCCAGAGTCTGGCTCATTTATGACACAATCATGTGGTTCTATAAATGGAATCTCTGCAGGTTCATCAGTTGTTCTCTAAAAGTGTCTATTTATCAGAGAGATCAGCAATCGTCTAAAGAAATCTTAGCAGTGCCTTTGGAAAAAGTCATTTCCAAATTCATGTGTTTAGGCCCAACAAAGTGGGTTTTCAATTTCCAGTTCTAAGCCAACTGTGAAACAACCCAGCACTGCTCATAGGGCAAGCCATGTGCAGAACACATGGATGGATGGCACATGAAGCAATTGCAGGCCCTCTGGTATCCTGGTTCCTGCCCAATCAGCAGCCATGCTGCAGTTATAGCATCTTCTGGTTGCTGCCTGGTGAAAGGGTCCTAGATGTGGCTACGTGAAACTAGAGGAGACACAATCACTCTTTCCAGTTTTATCAAAGACACAGTCACACACTGCCTGTGCCTGAGAAATATTAGCTTCTATTTGAAATCATTCAATGAACCAATGTAGACAGTCACATGAAAAAGACAGGCAGGATGAGAAAATCAGAAATGGGGAAACAAACTTCCATATTTATAATGCTTCACAGTGTGGCCAATCACTCTGTCCTTTCTCTTCCCAGTTTTGGAAATATTATCTGAAGAAGTGGTAATAACTGTTTTTAAAAAACAAAAATTAAAAAAAAATGGTTACTCAAGCGTTTTAGAACTACCTAGGGGGCTGGTTTTCAAAACGTCCAGAGTAGTGTGGTGAGACAGTTAGAGCTGGTTCTTGTTCTTCCAGGCAGCACTTGATCACTGCTGTGCTGTGGTGCATTTGCCTAACCATGGTGTCACTCATCTTCACCACCCCAAAGCCCAGCTGAAAGTGGGATCATGGCAATTAAAATACAAAGCAAATCCTAGCATACATATCAGAGCCCCAAGGATAGGTCTTGATCCTTTAACAGACAACGTATGTCTACCATAAAGGATCCAAAACACACATTTTTATTTTTTTCAGTAGAGATTTTTCTAGAAAATGAATTTCCTTGAAGGTATACTACAGTGGAAAGTAAACCCAATTCATTTTGTTAGTATGTACTTATAGATCTCTCTCCTCCCTCCCCCTACCTCGACCATCTATGTCATTTCTATTCTAAAATGAAATTATTATTATAATATGCAACAGTCAGCTGTCTGGCCTCAACTACAGTGATCTTTCAAAATCATTTCCATTATTTCCCTATGTAAGATCCCACTTCAGTTAGTTGATGGGCTGGCTTACCTTACTTCTATTTTAAAATGTAGGCTCCCAGACTTTGGAAATTCTATGATCATCCTCAGGTAGCCTTTTGACAAATTAATACTTTTTTCCCTCTTCAAACTCCTACACAAATCCTTTGACCCCCTTTCCTCTAAAGATTTCAATACTTGTGATAAAGCATTTGTTTTTTTCAGTTTTCACAAAGGTACTTAGAATAGGCCTTGGTGTATATTCCATAAAAACAGAACAATAAATTTTAAACAACAATACAAAGCCTAAACAAGCTGGGGTGACTTGGGACAACTTGACTAGCATTTTATTTAAATTCCTGAATTTCTTTGGTTATGAAGAATAAGAAGGCTTCAAATTACTAGAGCTGCTCTTTTCTGTGGCAACCAATGTACTTTTCCCTATATTGTTTAATAAAAGGAGACCTTTACTTTCCAAACTCAGACTTTCACTGATTTTTATTTTATCATTTCTCCTTCTGTTATCAGGTGTCATTACTGCAAGGAGAGATGAAACAGCTGGGGTTGCATCTTGACTTCTGTTTTCCTGAGGACTTTAAGAGACTGCTTATATTTCTCCTGGAGGAACCTACTTTGTACTTGAGTCTCTCCTGGCAGACTGACAGCTGAGCCAGACATCATGATTGTGAAAATGTCCACTGAGATGGGCTTCAACTGGGGAAAGGTTTCATTTGTCCTCTAAAAAGGAAGAATGACAGACTGGGGACTTTCTCCATCTCTTTCTGTTTTAATTAGATTTGAAGAAGTCTGATAGGCTGTATTTTGCTGGTACATAATCACATAAAATATATTGATAAAGGATTATCATTAAGTAAAACTACAAATCTACAATTAATCCTTTTTTTGAGTGGATGGTTTTGTACTTTGGTTAAAGTAGAAATTTATTTATTACTTAAATAAGTAATGTTAAGACTAAAGAGAGGGAACAATTATGGTCTGTGTGCGATATTTTTCCAGTTTGGTTTTATCATTCAGAGCCTATAGAGGAACTGCAGTTTATTGTACTGATTCGATTGCTAACCACTTGTTTTAAGGGTGAAAATGACTAACAAACACAGGGGGACACATTGCCACACAGCAGAAGTAATCTGTGGCCATAACATGAAAGTGAACCCTCCAAAGCCCATTTTCCTGAATACTATATATATGAACCTCTTCTCACATGACACATGTATAGGAACCTCTTCTGAGAACAGAATCTGAGACAAGACCTGCCTGAACCACAAGACTCACTTTAAGTCTTTTCAACTAAAAATTTGAAAACACATATATTTAACTTATATCACTGCAGAAAATTCTAGCCTTTCAGCAGTCATGGCATAAAAGTATTTCCAACTCCAAATTATTAATGTGATTCTGCAATCTGTATATGGGGTAAAAACGGGAGCTCATAACCCACTTGAATCAAAGTGTGAAATATGAAAAAAAAATAAAATAAAATTAATAAAAGATTTTTAAGTTGTTTTTTTCCACACCAAATATAATACTGAGTAAATATTTATAGCTGAATCATAAATCAAGGAAAGGTTTTGCTTTTGATAGAAGTAACAGAGACATTGCTATAATAAGGGAAAGAGTTCCATTAAAATGAAATACTTAAAATGCTGTTTGGGTTTATGACTCAGAAGAGAAGGGCCCAGTGGGCATCAGGTCAGGTTTTCCTATTCAAGAGAATCAATTTTAAGTGGAGTGCATTAATTACTTCAGCAGTGACTTTGAAAGCGCTTTCCTAATCAAAATAGTCTTATGTACTCCTAAGTATTACTCTATTTTTCTCCTTGTTTGGTGCTTTCATTTGAGTCAGCAGTTGACTCTAATAATGATGATCTGACTAGTATCACCAAGACTGGTTATTTCTAAAGGAAAGAAAGAGATAAAAGGAAAGAGGAAATTTAAAAAAAAAAAAAAAAGAAAACAAAAAGAAAGAAAAATGAACAAAATGAAATTGCAGGCCAATTCATTTTTTTGTTGTTTTCACACAACTACTCATTTAAATGAGTCTACCCAAACTGGCAATTATATTAAATTATTATATTTTAGGGATTCTTATCCTAGCAAAGGTGGGTAAAGTAAAATCATCTTTACAGGAGCCAATGTACAGCCCTCAAAATTCATCTGTTGGAAGGAATTACAGAAGGCCAAAAGCAAATCAATGTGTTTCTTAAATTAAGTCTATTTTTTAAAAATATGAATTGAAGGCTTTGCTCTGTTTACAATCAAAATAGAAAGGGATTTTTTAAGGTCAAAACAGTTCATTTATCTTTTAAAAATTGTTCTTGCAATAAGAAAAATATTTTTAAATTATTTCGTAGATCAACAAATACACAGATATGCATGGAACAATTTAAAATAAATTTAAGTGCCTATATGTGGCAAAATCTGTATATAAGCCATCTCCAAGTTTTTTCTAAGGCAGTCACTATTTCTATTAACCAAAACGCAATGAAAACTCTAAACTGTTCCTTGGGAAGTAACCGTAATTCCTTCTCCTCTGTGCCTCATTCTATACTTCACATGAGGAGGAGGTTGGTATATAAGGCCCATCGTTATCCTGTGGTTACAGTGTCCTACGAGTTTGGACAAGTTATTAGGTCAGACACTAACTTCCTAAGTAGAAAAATGATGTGTTCTCCTTTGTGCTCTCTTCAGTAATGGCTGGAGTCAGTGCTAATTAAGGCCCCGCGGCAATGTGGTTCCAGAGAGGTCAGGGACTTCTTTCTGACACCTAAACAGTACTCAACTCAAAGGAACTGCCCCTAATCTGAAATGATGTGATGTAGAGCTGGCCTTTCAGATTCACCGTATATTTAAAGGAAAATGACAGTTAATGGCAGGGGTGTCAAAAAAGAGCAGATGGAGGAGCTAGGAGAAATGTCACTCTGTGGCTAAGTTTACCTGCAATTAGTTAGTTACTCTGTTGAAGAACCAGTAGGCAGTAGAGCCCTGGGCACCTTGTTCCAACTTTGGTATTCCTCAAATGCTGTGCAGAAGAAATTTGCATGGGGAACTCCCTGGGAAAAGTGACTTCTGATAAACCAAAGAATTGTCTGCTTAAAGATCTAATGGTAGATCTTTCTTTACCTGGAAACATACCATTTTTGTCCAGTGATCTTCTAGAATGATTAAATCATAATCAGTTTTAGGAGTTGTATTAATAATAACAAAAGTAACAAACTTCAAATAAAAAGAACAGTCTGTTAAATTTCTTATTGGGAATAAGCCACTGTGGTAATTAATCTTGGAGTCATTTTCTTTTGCCCCTTGAGGCACGGAACTTGTGAAACCAAAGCAATATTCAAAGGAGAAACCAAGATTTATTGTCAGTTAGTTTTAATAGACACCTGCACAGTGTACTAATTACTTCAAAACTGTAAAGTCCATTGGCACGAATCCATTCCTTGCTTTTTATCTCTTTCCCCGCTCCCCCGCCCCTATACCAGTGACACATCTGCATGCCATGAACTGACACTTTATTTATCTCAGGAGTTCTTGTTGCAGTTATATTATGGAATCACTTTTCACAATATAACAGCTAAAGTTGGATCAGAGCTCTGGCCACTTAGCAGTAGGTTTTGGATGTTTGTAACTGATCTAAAATTTCTTCCAGAGCCAATGAATATAGTTCACCATCATTGTAACCAAGTCCCCAAATCCCCTGAAAAAATGCAATTCAAATTTGAAAATTCTATCTGCAGTTTGAAAGGTTTCATGGTTGTATAGTTAAAAATTAAACACTGAAATTGAGACACACAATCATGCACAATGTGCAGTATATTAGCTGTCATGTGTTGTTTGTGAAATATAACGTATGACTTCAAGACAAAATTTTATTTAAATGCATCCAACTAAGGAAACAGCAGATACTCGGGGATACCACGTAAGGGAAGGCAAGCAAATGTCAGGCAAACTGGCCAGACTCAACAAGATGGGTAATATGCCTAAAAAGTGAAAGGAGAAATTACAAAATAAGATTCTCACAACTTTTGAAATTCAGAATACCTGGACAATTGAAAAGTATCTTAATAAATAGCAAAGATGATTTATTTTGCTCAAAGAGATGGTAGGAAGTCTTTTGGGCTATTTTTTTTTTTTACTTATTTTGATATTTATTTTTAATGGTACATATGATTTTTTTAAATGCTCTTATTAAGTGCTTTTGGGGGCTACTTTTGAGCCAACAGTTTCTGTTTCTGACCTATCATTGTTTTAGCAAACTGGAATAAACTATTAGGCACAAGAGTATAAAGTTTTGTCTAATTTTTTTTTTTTGCTCTAATTCAAGGAAGAAATTTTCTTCTCTCTCTCTCTCTCTCTCTCTCTCTCTCTCTCTATATATATATATATATATATATATATATATATTATATATATATATATCTCAAGACATGGGCCTCCCAGTCCCTTTAAAAATTCTTCTCTGCTTGAGTGGCTGTTACTCAACCACGGCAGACCCCAGTAATCCATCCTCCCATGCTCAGGCAAGCCTGGATGGAAACTTAAACTTTGCCCCTGGGAACCTAAAAGGTAGCAAGCTTCTGTAACTGAACTATTCAACTTCAGAATTAGGCTGCTGAATTTAAAATGAGGCTCTCCTTCACATCACCAAAGAGGAAAAAAAAAGGCCAAGAAAAAGATAACTAATGGTGCTGGTTAAACAAGTACTTAGAACCAGAGATTTATTCCTTTTATAGAAGAGAAAACTTGATTCATTAGTAAACAGCTATCTTATTAAGTCAATAGTTTAAAAACTTGATTATCAAAATTTTAGCTTTAACTATATAATTGTTTGGAAATGTAATGTTTCAAAGGAAGAATTCACATCTTTTCAACTTTTTATACTTGTGTACACTGGTCTGCTAACTTCAGTACTTTGGCCTGCTAACTTCATAATAATTCATTATCATGATGTTTGATGGCAAATATATAGGCACCATGCCAGATAAACATTCTAGCTCCATCATTTCTCAACTGTGTGATTTCATTGGATTATTAAGTATCTTTGCCTTGATTTCCTAGGATGAAAGCAAAGACAGTAATAATATCCCTCTCAATCTGTCTGTGAGGAAGTTTAACTAGATAATACCTTTAGAGTATATCACAGTTCCTGGTTCCTGATATAGAGTGCACTAACAATACATTATTATTAGAAAAACCCTTGGGCAACTTTGAGTGAAAAGTGTATTTTCTTGACCACTTAATGATATGCAAATAATTTATAAAAATATCCAGATATTCTAGAACAACTGTTCTATTTTCAATATGAAGATATAGATAAGCATCAACAGAACAACTCATATATTGATGTAAGTTAATAATGAGGAAATCACAATGAGGAAAAGAATAATAATGAGGAAAAAAATCTTTTAGGAGTTGCTGTCATGTCATATGAAATCAAATCTGAAACAAAATCAAGCATATATTGTACACTTTAGGAGAAATTCAAATACGCATTTACATAGCAAAGCATAATGTCTCAGAAGATGCTGCTGTGCATTAAAATTTGAAAAATTATTTTTCTAAATGCATATGCACATATATTTACATATTTATATGACAGGCTACAAAGACACTAATGGAATAGGCTATTATTTCTAAAATAATTTAATGCTATTTTCAATTCCATTAATAGCATAGAAATTAAACTTTTAAAACCTATACAAACAAATCAAGATAATTCGGATCTCAAATCCACAAATTGAAATGAAGATTTGGTAATTATCTAACTAATTTGATTAACAGAGATGAATAAACTAGATACTTCTGACCCATGGATCTATGTTGATACTGAATGCTTACTTGGACTGTATAAATCAATTTAAACTGGTTAAATGCTAAATGTACTGTCTTCACAGTAGAAAGTGAAAATGAGATTCTGCAGTCATTTAGCTATCTTTATTAATGTAAAAAGCTAAAAACAATTGCTTACCATGATATGCACATGCTTATTTCCTGAGAAGATATTGTTTTTGTACAACACAGATATAGTCTAAGGCTCGCTCATTATCTTTGGTAATTTTTCTCTATGATTCCCCATTAGAGCACTTCATACAAATGTTTCTTTCAAATTACTCTATTATGTCATAATCAAAAGACAGAATTTAGCCAAAATGTTTGTTTACCATCTTGTAGACAGTCAAAACAGTCTGTTGGTGTGCTCTTTGATATTAATTCCTACTCATCCAGGAGTGGATTTTGGCCAAAATGCTTGATTGCTCTTTTGAGGACTTTTACAATCATGTGTTAGTTTAGTCTTACATAAGCCAACAGCCAGGCAATAATGGAAGTCACTTAATATCAAGCCAGCTGACTTCTTTGTCTACCCACATAATGACAAATAAACACTTTGGTTGTAAACTTTCCAGAATACAAAATAACACACTGGTGTGAAATAAATGTTTTCATGATTTACTTTATTAATGTATCCAATTTAATCATCAAGGCAATGTGGACAGCATGCTAAAATAATCCGATCTGTTCAATCAAAAAATAAGCAGCACAGCAATAATGATCAGGTTAAACAGCTTATTCAGGCTCTCACTTTGAATACTTTATCTTTTTCCTTTGTATACAATGAATGAAAAACCTGATTTTTATAATAAAATGGGGTTAATGATACGGCATTGTATAGATCTCATAATAAATGACTGTGTGCAGCACTGATTTGGGAGAAATTCAGTTTTCAACTAACCAGCTGTTAAATGTCACCAAATATCCCAAAATGACATTTCCATGTCCAGGGTCTACTTGACCAGAACTAACCCAGAAGCCATCTAGTTAATTTACTAGAATCCCTACTATAAATTAAACAGCATGCAGGTTATATCAAAAGCAGCAGGAGACATATATACAAACATTGTAATCTAGCCTGAGAGCCAAAAGGCAAGATTAGAACAGATAAAGTAATAATCAAGAATAAAATTCAGTATGTAAATGTGTGCTAAGTCGTATGATAAAGGACGTACTAGAGAAGATCACTGATGAGGAATACATATCAGTATAGGCTACAGCTTTGAGAAATAAGAAGATGAATTCCAGTCCATAAAATGATACACACAATTGTTTAGTAAAAAAAGAAGGAGTGGAGGGGCAGAGGAAGAAGGGAGAAGAAGGGGAAGTGGCATTAGAAGAAATAATTGTAATTTTGGGAATATGTATAACACAGTGAAGAATATGAAAGGATCTTGAACATGTGGTTCACGCTGGGAAGTAAGAAAGGAAGAAATAAAATATCCTAATGGGGATGACTATGTTATTGTCCAACCTAATATCTTTCTATAATAATAAGATTCTGAACCCCTTAGGTCTCCTGTGATCTCTGATAATACTTGAGTAACTATCAGGCAAACTTATTTACTCTAAAGAATCCATCTGTTTTCTTATTTATAAAATAAGGAACAATGGCAATACTGTTTTTTTTTACAATTAATGTGAGAAATAACTGAGCTTATATGTGTAAAGTCCCTAAAATCAAGATGAGTATAGAGATTATTTAGAAAGGTCATCATCATCACCATCATAATAATCATCATCATCATCATCATCAATCATTAATGATCTTTTTCTAAGCCTAACTCATGCTTTCAGTCTTGCTTCCTAATCATGTACCCTATGTCTCAGCCAAACTACACTACTGACCTCTCCAACACACCCTGTGGTTTTCAAACTCAGAGCTTTTGCTTACCATGTTTTACTTCCTCTGATGTATCATTACCTAATCACTTCCTTCTTCTCCTGTTGAAATCATGCCCATATTTCAATCCTCTCTCATCCTGTAGTTGCCCATTTTCCTTCAAATTTATATATTTGCTACTTTGTCTGGGTTCCTATAACCCATTTTTATCCATCTTGTAACACTTGATCACATTCATCACATTTTCCCCTTAAACTTGTAAACTAGAACACAAAGACATTTTTTGTTGGGGACTTGTCCAATACTATGCCTATAAAAAGTTATTTAATCTTTGCTGAATTGAAAACAATTTTAAACAGTTATAACATGGGATATATAATATGCATTTATATATAGTGATTATGCGATTTACAAGAAGAGATTGTATAACCATAACTTAACAGATTTCATTATCAACCTATGGCAAAATAAATATGTTGATCATTCGATCGTCTCAGAAAATGACAGCAGTCATGCTATGATTGGTTCCTGCCTGAAGATACAGCCCTGAACCTTCCAACCTCAAAAGTGTTGTGAACCATGGCATACTCTTAGAAAGGGGCTTCTCGTTTTCAAATTGCAATCAGTGATCCTTGTAAAGTTTCACCTATGAGGACTCAATTATTCAGATTTTTTTTATTTTGTATCAATGATGTAATTATTGTATCTTACATTTTATGTTATTAACAGTTAGTAATATAAAGCAGTGTAATTTCTAACTTCATATGATTTAGTTATCAGGATATGTTTAAACAAAATCTGATATATACTAGGTATTCTAAAAGACATCATTATTAAAATATCAAAATGTTGAAAATTTGACATATTTGATGTGTCTGTTTACCATATCACATTCCCTTGTGTCTCAGCAAAGCTAATAGCCCCCCCCCCCCCAAGTTTTTCCACTGAACTACATAAACTCATGTCATCGCTTTGTCTGCAATGCTCAACAAAAGCAAAATTCATGGTCACCAATGTCGGACTTCATATCAGGTATTCTGTATGAAACTGTTCTGAATACTGTTAATAGTTTTTCCAGATGACAGTGATAGTGGGTGAAAAGGAAGACAATAATGACAAACAGAATTTTGTCATTGTTTCCAAATAGTAGGTGATTATCATGGAAACGCTACTTTTTGTAGGTTCTGTCTCAAAATGGCTGTTCTTTTTCGATATATAGAGAGAGTTGGTTTCTAGAATATAGTTAAAAGCTTGGATTCTGGAATCAATATACTATTCAATTGGCAGCTCCTTTACTAGCATAATGGAGCTGTATAAATTTATAAACAGATTTGATCCCCTAAGTCTCAGTTTCCTTATCTGTAACATTGGAATAATAATAGTATATGGATCACAGGATTATTTAGAGTATTACATAATTTGAGGAAACCAAAGGCAAAAAATATTTGCTTTTATTATTATTCTCAATGAGCTAATTCATATTCAGAGTCAAAATCTGACTTGACTTACTGGCAATAAATAATTTTGGTATCAAGACATATACAAAGAAACTGGAGAACACTTCAGTCAAACAGTCATTTGCACCTGAACCATCTACATAATTGGGAAAAATCTGTCACCTCAGTCCAAAATTCTTGGAACAACTGCCTCAGTTCTCCCCCTCACTTGGCATCTATAGACAAGATTTTAATGTCCACTATCCACTGAAAGTCTTTGTATTTCAAATAAAAATAATAGCTGCTGTCAAGTATGTTAATGTCCATAATCATTGTAATTTCTGTAAATTATAACTGTCAGTGGTCACAAACCTACCCAAAGAAAACATAAGGTAACAATTTAGCCTTTATATTATTACTCTCAAAAAAGAAGAGCCACTTGTAGGAAACTTAAGTAGGAAGGCAAATTTATAACATTTGCTCTAAAAATAGTACCCCCCCAAATGAATTATTTCTAAGGTAATATTTACTGGCAAATATTATCAGAGAAAATTTTGTCACTTTTTTCAATTTCCAGCATAGGATGATGATATACAATACTACTTCAACTTCTTTGGCAAAATTTAAAGAGCATATTCAAGATACCTCGAATACCATAAACCCTTTTTCATTAATATACACATTTTTAACCATGTTACTGCCCCATAAGAATAAAATTCACTTGACTCAGTCAGTATGACATAGTCTCATAAAAATTACAATTTTCTTCATTGTAGAAAGTTACTGTGGAGAGATATAGCTTTCCATTTTAAATTTATGTAAATAAAATCATACTTTTGGCCATGATTAAAAATTGTGTTACTCTAGACTAACACATGATATTAAAATTTCATCAGATATTTTAAAAGATAGTAGTAAATTTAAATATTTGCATTTACTTGAAATGAAGAGATCTAAGTAATATTAACTGTGGCTTATGTATTTCATATTTTTATTTTGTTGAACTTTGTTATTTTAATGATACTAACTGATCAAGTAATGAGCAAATGTATTGGCATATTCTGTTAGTATGCTGATAGGCTAAAAAGGAAAGAAGGAACTAAATCTGATTCAGTATTTTATTACACTTAAACATAACAAAAAGTCACTCAAGATTTCTTTTTTCTTTTCTTTTCTTTTTTTTTAAATAATTCTCAGTGTGCCTAAGAATGGACCTTTGAAAGAAGCTTGTTTTTGTTAATTACAGGCTGCTTGGATGTTTAAATAAGTCATAGACTTTAAGTCTAAAGGTAACCCTGCAGTGTTCCTGCTGCATATTCTAACTGTACTCAAAATAATTACAGAGTGGAGTTTGACTGTCATTCATGGGTATCTATTCCATTGTGTGAGGAGAAAAAGAAAATGGCGGCCTGCACATTAGCACATCACCCATGGCTAGAGCAATGACAAGACAGATTAGGATGTATATTAAATCTCACACATGACTGCCTTTCTGTATCAAGGTAAAAAACACTTTCTCTTACATACATTAGGGACCAGTATTGGTTTGACATCTACATTAATATTGACAGTATATCAACATTTTTTTTTATATTTACTGAGTCAATAACTAGTATAAACCTGGTAAAAGTTAGATAACAGAAATGAAAAAAATCAGAGAGGCAGCCTTATTGTCTCATATCTTAAAAAAAAAAAATTAACCCCCAAATAGTGCTGGACTTTTATGAACTATCAATTGTGTAGCAAAATATCAAGAGGCATCCACAGCTGTGACTAGATAATCTAATCTTATTTCTCAAACAAGAAATTTAATAAAGAAATATTCTAGAAAGAGAAACTCCAGCACAAACAATAACAGGAATATTACATGCAGAGGAGACTATTTTAAAAAGCAGGGTTACCACCACTGTATTATTTCACTTTCTATACATTATCTTCACAGTCTAGAAGAAATTTCTGTGTAGTAATTCTGCCTCAAAATAACCACAGATGAGGAACACATGAAGCTTACAAAAATGGGAAGATACTGAGTTGCTTAATTTGTCCGAGAATTTTTAACATATTTATTTGTATTTGTCATGGTTACAATTGGAAGCCCCAAGTAAATTGGGCAAGAGAAGAAAAGTTATTACTTATTTTGTTTTAGAATATCAAAAAATTAAACAGAAGCCTGTTTTTGTTTCAAGATAATATCCTGGTTCCATTAATAATTAAACATTTTCAAGTGATGGCTATGTTATACTACTCTTTGAAATTTATTAGCTTCACTATAATTCTCAAAGATACTATAATGCTTTTAAGGGGCCCCCATATTTTATTTACATTACACAAGAATACAGCAAAATAAAACTTTCATTTTTTCCTAGCTTCACAATAGCAATGACTAGGAGAGATCTGAAGAAATCACTATTTAAAAAACAAAACAAAACACTGTGATCTGTTATTCTTCTAAATCTTATATACAAATTGATAGTATTGTGATTTTAGTAATTAAATTAGATATGTCCTGGAGCACTACCATTATTCAGAAGAAACAAAAATCAACCAAGCCACCAAGCAAAGTTCTTTTGATTCTAAAGGCATCATGCCACCACACCTGATCTGAGCTCATCTCCAAAATCAGAAGAGCTTTTATTAATACATGCCTTTCATAAAAGACTACTTTTCTGCCTTTCTAGCCATCTGTGGAAGATGATTCAGGTTAAAGGGATGTTCTCGGTAACAATTATCTCTATAAGATCTACGCTATCATTTATGCAAGCCCTTGGGAGTGATGCCATTTTGTAATGCCATGACAAAATCACATCCATGATTAAAAGCCCTTCTCTCAGGCAACACTGGTAAACAATGTCAAGAAAAGGAGGCCTTCTCTGCTCTTCTCATGCTACACCAACCTCTGCTAGTAAGACACATTTGAAAGAAAAGATATGGAGAAATACCTGGCAGAGAAAAGCAACCTGCACACTAGAGCTTTAGAACATTACAATGTGTTAATTAATACCAATGGAGTCCTTGGAAAAGACAGTGTTACCAGCAAGGAATCTATCTTGATCATGAGAGAGGCACATTCTGTCCTTCACCAGGGGTCATCTGTATGCACAACAAAGTGATATAAAATTAACTATTTTCATAAACAGATGGTTTTTAGGATAATGGCTTGTATTTTTTAATTTCCTTTCTGGCGGTACATCATGCCAAATGTCAAGCAATGTCAATAGTCTTCATTAGAAATTGTCTGATACTATTGGGATGTTTTATATATTTATCTAGCTCTTTCTTAACAGTATGTATGGAAAGTAGAGAAGTGTAAGAAGGTACAGAAAGATCAAAATTCATATTCCAAATCAAGGGAAAATGGATCCATATCAAATTCCAAGATTAAAAATGTAATGTTTAAAGTACTCATCTCTACTACATCTCTACTTTTAATATAGTAATTTAATCTTTAAATACTCTCATGGAAAAAAATTTGTTTCTAACTCTTACTCTTAAAAAGGGGTTAAGTGATGCCCCATTTATAACATTTTCAATTCATAGAGTCCACATGTGGCCATGGACAAGCATAGCCAGACAGAGTGTACATTTCAAAATAACTAAACCTCATAAATCTCCAGAAATTCCTCACATCTATTATGTTTACCTTCTGCTGCTGATGAGCCTGTTGGGCTCTGTACAGAGGAAATTACAAGCGCTCCAGAAGATTTGGCAAGAAGATGCTAGAAGAAACAATGGGCAAAAAAAAAAAAAAACTTAACTGAAACATCATATCCAGCTTTGGCTACCATTTACATATTTGAGATTACAGCTAGTAAAATGGAAATTCCATTGAAATGGAATAAATTGTTTTCTGAAATCCCTATCTGATTACCATTAGTGATGTCTGAAATTAAACATTTTAAGCTACACTCAATATACTTTATGGAATTCTACTGAAGGTTAACGTTCTTATTGAAAATCTATTT
>NW_026694419.1:5930000-6000000 GCF_021218885.2 Marmota monax
TTTTTAATCAAGCGAAGTGGTATTCTGTTCTAAAGCGTCAGTTCCAACATTTTTGTAAAAGGTTAAGTTTCTGATAACTCTCATGCCCAGAAAAAGAAGCTCAGCACAGCCCATAAAAGTTATTGCATATCACCTGCAAACAACAAATTCTGCATAATTAATTAACCTTAGCAAGCAAAGACCTGAAAGATTCAAAAGATGAGATTGTTGAATACCTGAAGACAAGTTTTTCTTTCCTTAGTAAGGACACTTAATAAGATACCCAAGCTTCGATCTAAACAGGAACATTTCTGTGCCCTTCAAACACATCAGCCTCAAGTCAGGTCCAAAAGGGAAGAGACAATCCCTGAACTGACCTGCTGTACCTTCTACTCCCAGTGATCAGATTTGCCTGAGGCCACAGAGCTTGTGAGTGTGTGAGAGAGAGTCTGCCTTGTGGGGTGCTGGGGGTGGCATTTGCTATTATTACACACCAAAACACTTTTAAGAGGGGAGGGAGGAGAAATTAAACTCCTTTTTTTTCTCATGTAAATAGAGTAACATTCACTCCAATTTGTATTCAACCAATGCCCTTTCTAAGATTTCAGTGTTGGAGATATTTATTAATAAACAGATCACCATGTGATTTTTCTTTATAGTGCAGTATGCCTCCTTTCCACACCTACTGGGAATCCTTCTGCTTGTTGATTCAAGGGAATTAAAAATGGTACCAATAAAAGGAGCAAGGGCTATTTAACAACAAATTTCCTTGTGTCTCAAATCTGTACTGTCTAGCACAGAACCTCGTTTCTTGTCACTCGGCTGTGTTAAGAACAGCAGGCCACAGCCATTCAGGCTGCCCCATCAACTGTGAGTTTTAATTTAAGCCACTTTCACATTTAGAAAAAAAACACACACACAAAACCTTACTTTTTCCGCCAACCCATCTTCACCCTGTGTTGTACCACCGAAAGCTTTCAGGCGATGCTCTACTCCGGAGCAAGCCAAGCATATCAAGTGTGCCTGCAACACTCACAGGCTAATGAACAATGCACAAAAACAAAAGGAACAGCAAGGCTCCTATTATCTGATCTTCCGTAAAACACAAAAACTGCCTTCTCTGGTGCAGAGGAAGTGCCAGGAAGCCTGCAGGTGTGAGCCAGTTAAAAGAAAAGGCTTGGGCTAAATAGATTCTTTGACTGTCAGGGATTAGAGTCATGGCACTAGTGGAAACACACATCTTTTCCTTTAATTTACAAAATTTTCTCACGAGTCTGCAAGAGTTCACCCCATCAGGGGCTTTTGGAGGCCATTGAAATGTCTTAAGTTTTAATTAAGTTGGAGTTGTCAGAAGAAAGCTTTTTTGGCACAGAGTCAGGGTCATTAATTACTGCTATCTTTGTTTCTTTCTGTAAAGAGAACTCTGCTGACTTGTTGGGTTACTCACCCAGCCTACATTTTCTATCCTCCAGTTCCCATTCACTTCCAAGTAAGGCTTGATTAAGCAGTTTACCAATTACTTCCATCAGTTCTAGGTACAAAGCATTTACATATTCTGAAATCTTTAAAAATGTTTCTCATTAGTGGTTTGGGGTACAGTAGTAATAATAAATTTGTCTGGTGAGTTATCAATTCTGAATGAAGTTCTGCAATTTAAATATAACTATCTTCCCATTTTTCACATCATTATCTATTTGACATGCCTATTCATATTCTCACAGCCCATGACCTTGCCTGTTATGAAATGCTAATCAAGTTAAAGTTATTTACTTTACCCAATGACACATAATTCTACTTGGAGACATTCAGTTTTGATTGGTATCTATCATCATTGTGTCCAGATAAAGACTGGTTACCACTAACACTAATAATAGTTTGTAGAGGTAAAAATGAAAGATGTAAGAAAGCAAAAGGTTTAGGTAATTTGTTGAAACACTTCATATATTTCTAAAATAAAGCCATCGCTATTTGGACAAATTACATGACCAACTCTAAGTCTTTTCAAATTGATTCTAGTTGTACACAGGGCATGATTCTAAGATGTCCCTTGAATACCAAAAGTTATGGGTACTCAAGTTCCTTATATAAGATGGTGTAGAACTCACACATAAACTACACATACCATCTTATACACTTTATATCATCTTTAGGTTACTTGTAATGCCAAATCCAATACAAATGCTACTGAACCAGTTGTTATGCTTTATTATTTAGGGACTAATGACAAGTTAAAAGTTTCTACATGTTCAGTACAGATACAATTTAAAAAAAAATCTTTTTAATCTGGAGATGATTGAACCCTTGGATATGGAGGATTGACTTTGTCTTGTAAAAAATAATTCAAATTTCTAAACTGCTGTGCAGATCTGAATAAGTCATATATATATATATATATACACACACACACATGTATATATATGTATGTATGTACATATGTATATATATATATATGTGTATATATATATATATATATACACACACACATATATATGTAAAAGTCAGGAAAATCATTCTGTTTAAAAATAATGAATTCAGATATGAGTTATTTTTAATAAGAACATACACTCATATTTTGAAATAATTTCCTTTGAAGTATTTTGCTTACAGTACATATCTTGTAAATCTCCCTGAGGTTTTTAACATCATTTCTCATTTTTCAATTTCACTGAAAAATAGTAAAAATAAAATAATTCAGTTGAGATTCAGAAGAAGAGATGAAGTTGAATAATTGTCTCAAAAATAAGGAAACAGCTGGGCACAGTAGTGTACACTTGTGATCCCAGCAGCTCAGCAGGCTGAGGCAGGAGGATCCTAAGTTCAAAGCCAGCCTCAGCAACTTAGCAAGGCCCTAAATACCTCAGAGAGACCCTGTCTTTCAGTAAAATGCAGAAAAGGGCTGGAGGTGTGGCTCAGTGGTTAAGCGCCTCAGGTTCAATGCCCGGTACCAAAAAAAGGAAACATCTAAACTAAACTGAATAATAATTATTTTAAATATGAATGATGAGAAAATATTTATAACTCTGGGAAAACCCAATTACAGAATCACACATTTCTTCCTGATGAATATTTGCTATCACTTAAAAATATTTTTCCCAGTAATCTCCTAGTTACCTGCCATAGTAATAATCACAGATATATTATCGCCCAATAAAACATGCCATTTCCCACAAAGGGCTCTGAATTTCATAATGGGCACTCATAATTACAAGGACAATGCTCGTCATTATCTGATCATTCTCAGATAATCAACCTCCAAATCTAGAATTCAAACTAGACTTTAATAAGTAGGGAAGGCTGAAACAGTAGGTGTTTTCATTTAGTCTGGTTCAAAATAGATCACTTTGGAAAGGAGGAGAAAATTCTTATTTTCACTGAATAGCTGATGCCTCATAAGGAGAAACTTGTTTTTTTTTCCATTACACTTGAAATGACACACCTGAGAAAGAGGGCATAATTCTCCTCTGGCTCTCAATAAAAGTTCTAAATATATTTCTAAACCATAATAATAGTTGTAAATTTAAAAGTACAGATAAAACGAATTAGATAAGCAAATGTAACCACTTAATTTATTTAATAAAGTCCAATTTTTTAAAAAAAAGTAATAAATAGTCCTATACAAATTATTTCCCAAGTCAAAGTGATACCCATTTTTATAGGTTTTACAGAAAATCTGAAGGTTCCATTCTCCTTCCTTTGATGAATCTTCTTGTTCTTGTGTTATATCACCCCCCAAAATACAGAAGTATAAGGCCATGGTTTTTACCTGATAACTACTTATCAAAGTCCTAGCCTAGAGTAAGAACTTTAAGAAATGAATTAACTTAGAGGAAGGTACTAATGATAGGCAAATTAAAAAAAAAAATGGTTCTTGTTAGTTATTCCTTTTGACATAATTATTAAAGCATGAAATATAATTTACTCTAGTTCCCCAAGAACCTCCCTTTTCTCTCCCCTCCTCCATACCCCTATTCCTTTCTCTCTACTGATCTTCTGCTTCTTAGTGTCATTGTTTTTTAATTAGTGTCCTGTGGACATACATGCTTATGAGATTCACTGTGGTATATTCATATATGTACATAGAAAAGTTAGGTCAGATTCATATACTGTTCTTCTCTTATTCTGTCCCTCTTCCTTCCCCCTAAATCTCCTTCATCTTGTTCACTGATCTTTCTTCTGTTTTGATAGAATTCCCTCCCCCTTTTTCCTTCCCCACCCCTGTCCCTTTTCTTTCCCCATTATTTTGAACTAGCTTCTGCATATAATGGAAAACATTCAACTTTTGCCTTTTTGGGTCTGGCTTATTTCACATAGCATGATCATCTCCAATTCCATCTATTTATCAGTGAATGCCTTAATTTCATTCTTTTTGTATGGCTGAGTAATATTCTTTTGTGTATATAAGTTACATTTTCTTTATCCATTCATCTGTTGAAGGACACCTAGGTTAGTTCCATAGCTTGGCTAAGGTGAATGGTTCTGCTATAAACATTGATGTGGCTGTATCCCTATAGTATACTGATTTTAGATCTTTTGGTTATATATTGAGAGTGAGACAGCTGGGTCATATTGTGGTTCCCTTCCAAGTTTTTTGAGGAGTTTCCATTCTGCTTCCTAGAGTTGAATCTTACACGAAGAACTGAACCAACTCAGTAATTATGATTATACAATTATGAAACCTGCCCTCTTTCTTCCCTTACATTCTGCCCAGAATTTAGAAATTTGGATTATTTTTTACAAAACAAAATCAATCCTCCATATCCAGTAATTATATATAATTAATTCAGTAATTACAAAATACATCATTCACATATTTATGTAATGATTCTGTGACATTTTAAATAATCCAATAACCCTTGTGAATCAGTTATCCACACCCATTTATCTGGATATGCTAAAAGTATATCTAATTGTAATCTGAATACAATATGTTTTGAAGGTGGATCTGTCCTATATAAAACATTTTTAGACTAAGTGCATGTGAGACAGTTGTATGAAGTTTAAGGAGTCTGTGGGATCTACTTTCTTCATCATTCTCAGTTCCACACATATTTAGTACACACATTATGACTTCATTGAACAAGGCACGGCAGGCCCCAATGAGGCACAGTACTTCTTCAGGATGCTCATGGCCTGAGAGAACAAGTCGGGAAATGAAATGATTGAATGCAACCTAGTGTAATAAAATTTCCCCTAGAGAGAAAAGTGAGGTAGCATGGGGTAGAGGAAAGGTACCTTCAGGTACCACTTCTTCAAAGATGTAATGCAAGCACTTGGCTGGCAGGTCTGCCCAGAATGAGCATGTGGAAGGGCAGCCAGGGGAGAGGAAGCAGCATGCAGAGCATCTACAGAAAGGAAAAGTGTAGCTTATTTGATGTACTTAAGGAAAAGGTCAGAGAGGATACAAATGTGAAGTACTTTGAAGAACAGGCGGAGACTAGACTTGGAAGTGAATGATTTTGGAAATCACTGATAGGTGATAAGAGGTTCAGAAGGAGCACTGTGGCCATGGCATGCTGCCATGGATACGGTTCTGGCAGCATGGTCCTTGCCTTCCCTCAAGTCAAAGGATAAGTATTGATTCAATGTATATTTTATCAATACTTCATACTTATCCTTGTTTTGGCTTCTGGCTTTTTGTCATGACTTTCTCGATCCTCCTTCTTGGTCTCCCTTATCTACTATTAATTTTTTTGTGACCTCCAGAGTTTCGTACTAAACACCCTTTGCAAATTCATCTATTCCTACACTGACAATTCCCCACTTTGTGTCTTTAAACAGAGGTCTCTTCTGAGATCTGAATTCATTTACTACAAATGCCATCTTGGTATATCTACTTGGGTGTCTTATGGAAACCAAAACTCAACAACCACAAAACGGAACTGATTCTCCTCTCTTCTTACTCGTTCTCCACTCTTCCTCACAGTAATTAATTTTTATTGTTTTTTCCCCCATGCTTTAGGCACCATTCTAAATGTCTGACAAACACTCTTACATGAAGTGCCCACAGTATGGTCTTCAGCATGGATACTAATCTCACCCTCCAGATTAGGCTTTTTTTTTTTTTTTTTTTTTGGTGCTGGGGATTGAACCCAGGGCCTTGTGTATGCAAGGCAAGCACTCTACCATCTGAGCTATATCCCCAGCTGGAACCCCCAGATTAGGGATGAGGGAATCCAGGCAGCTTGCCCAAGGTCACAGTGTCAGTGAGAAATGAAGCCAGGCTGAACACAGTCATTTTTCACCTTTAGACCACATTCCTTCCCCAAGCCCTGCAGTTAGTGGCACCTCAAAGTCATCCAATGACTCAGTCCAGAAATCTGGAAGTCATGTTTGTTTTGTCTTTTCCCTTACCTCCTATATCTAAGTGATCACTCTGTCCTAAATATGCCTTCTGACCATGTCTTAAACTTCTCAACATTCCATCACCATCTCTTGCCACCAACTCTTTCCTTCTAGTCAACTCAGATAACAACCAGAGTGTCTGAAAAGACAACCTGCTGCATTAATTTAACAATGGAACATCAGCATGATGTCCTCCATTCTAGGAGCTAGGATTGCAGTCATGGATAAAATTAAGTCCCGGCCCCCATAGGGCCTAAATTCAAGAAGGGAAGAAGAAGCCAACAGTCAAACAAATAAATAGGTAATTTCGGGTAGTATTCAGAGCTGTAAGGAAAGTGAGGCAGGACAAAGTCGAGGTGGCAGAGAAAAGTGCTATGGAAGGATGCTGATCCGATAAATTCATTTCCCTTCTGAACACTCTGCAGTAGCTTTCCTTTTCTCTTACGATGAAACCTCAAATCTTAACTGGAGTGAGCATAGGACTTCCTACAAAACTCCCAGTGTAAGACCCACTTCCTTTCACTGCCAAAATATTTCAGCTTTAAAGGTTGAGTGCGTGGTCCTCCTACCTAAGGGCCCTGCAGGATGACAGTTTCATGCCAGCTCCAGCTTTAGCTCCTTTATTGTCATCACTTGCTCATTTTACTCCCACTATGCCGATATCAGACTTCTAAGTGTAAGGTTCATGCCAAGTGTAAAGTTCTCAGAATTCTCTCAGCCTTGACTGTGCTCCTCTTTGCTTTTCTTAATCCTATTTGTCCTCTAAATCAAAGCCTTTTAGCCTAAGTCTTTTCTTGTTTCTTCAGAAACCTGCCCTCTTTCCCTCTTCCTTCCCTTACATTCTGTATTGCTTTTGAACAGTTATTCCATCAATAATTAAATATTAGCACAGTTGATTGATTGAGATGTCTGTCCTCGTCACTGGTCTGTAAACTTCAGGCTTGGACTGACATTTTATTATGCGTTATTTTATCTCTAGGACCTCCATGATGCCTGGCACATAGCAATATGTTCAATAAATGATGGAAGAAAATAGGTACAGCTATTGACAGGCAAGAGAGTAGAAGCACCTGACAGATTGCACAGTTAATCAGGAATTGGTATTTGATAGAACCTCTTGACTGATTGAGTATGGTGGAAGTCAGTAGAAAGAAGATTAAAAATAACTCTCTGGTTTCTAGACTGGGCAAGTGAGTGGAGGCTGCTGCCATTGCCAGAGAAAAAGAAGCAATTATTAGAACAGGTTGGGGAAAGGGATGTGTTCTGTTTTAGACATACTGAATTTAAGATGTCTGTGGGATGTCTTGATAGAGTTTGTTACTACTTACAGAAAAGTTTGTTTTGTAACAAGAACAATAACAATTTTAACAGCCCAATGTTTAATTTTTGCTCTACTGCTCTCTAGCTATTTGTCTTTTGGAAGATATTTAATTCTTTGGTGACTCAATTCCTTTCCATTTGACTAATTCTAAGTCAGCAGTAATATACCAACTGCTATGTGATATACATTTTGGTTCCATCAAACTCTTCAGTATATTGGTAGGTTTCTAAGAAGTCTTGAAGACCCACATGCACTGATCTTTATCTAGCAATATTTTAAGGTGTGCTGGAAGGAAAAGGACCCATGTATGGGAGAAGTCGGACAACTAGGTGTTCTCCCTTTACTCAGGTAAAGTTGATTAAAACTGAGGGCCAGGAAAACTTTAGAAAGTGTCATTGTGAAAATCTTGAAATTCCCATTTATCTATTAGGATGGTAATAAATCATAGTTTTTATGTTGCCTCTTCAGCCTCAATTTTAGGAAATCAAATACCAGTTCACAGAGTGAAAAAAACAGGAGGACATAGCAACTCTCATTATAATTTTGACTCTACAAGTGAGTATGCTGCTAAGAAGTTTGAACAAACAAAATATCTAATAACATGGCCGGCAAAAAATGTAATCTATGTAAAGTATTCAATTTTTCATGTTTAAGTACTAACTTTTTAATGTCTTTGCTCTATGTACTTATAGTCAATAGACACTGATATGCATGATAACTTGCAAAGGGAATGAGATCAAATGACACTTTGACTCCATAAGCAGAGCAAGTGAAATTATCCCTATGAAAAACTTATCAGATTCTGAAATAATAGGGAAAATGATACAAGGCATACTGAGATGATATTACAAACATGAAAAAAAGTGATTCAACCTATATGTACAAAAGTAAGAATTTCTGGAGAGATCATTCATAACATCCATTTCCCGGGGTTTCCCTACAGTATTTGACATTGCTGACCACAACTTTTTTTGAAATTTCCTTCTTTCAGCTTTTGGCTTTCGAGCAAAATGTCTTCTAACTTCTTTCATTTCTAGGTGCTTCGGTTTTGCCTTTTTCTTCTTTTTCTTTATCTTGTTATATAAACAGGTGTTTCACTGTCTTTCAAGATCAAGTCTTCCCATATCATTTCATGTTCTCTTACTTTATCTCCTGGATGTAAAACACTATACAAGTCAAAATTCCTAAAAACCACCTTTCTCTCAAACATATACCACATATCTAACAACCCCAAATTTATCTCCTTCTGGAATTCCACCTTTTCTCCAAACTCAGAAAGTCTATACCTGAGTTCATCGTATTTCCCTTTAATTCTGCCTCTGCCCCTCCTCTGTGCTCTCCACATCTCTATGCTACGAAACAGAAATTATAGGTGCCACCTCAGATTCCTTGCTCTGTACAACAGATTTTCAATAAGAACATTTAGTAGGCTTTAGTAGAGACATCTAATCAATTGCAAGAATCTTCCTATTCTAATGTGGCCCTCATCTTTCCCTTTCTCTCTACTCCTATGGTTTCTACCAAAACAGTTTACTGCTCCATGAAACTACTGTCACTATTGTCTAAATGGCCAGCCTGACTATAATAAGCAAGTGGGCACTTAATATCATGGCTCACAATGTTGCTATTTATTACCATTAGTATTATTCCTAAATCATAGTAAGACAATCTTGTTCTCAAGACCCATCATTGGCACCCCAGTCATTTCCTGAGTGTTTCTCATTGCTTATCCTCTGTGTCTGGAGAAAACTGAAAGGCTTACATTTTTTATTTAAGTGCTTGCAAATAACTTCCTTATCTTGTGTCTTTGATTATACACTACCCTCTTTCTACACATATCCAAATTCTACCCATTATTGTAACTCCAATCCAAATATTACCTCCACAAAAATTTTTGATTTCTACAACCAGAAATATTCTTGTTCTCCTTTGAAACATAAAGCACTTCATCAGAATCCCACCTATGGTGATTAATATATTCTGAATATTATTAGTTATTTACTTATTTGCTTTATTCATTACAATAATGTGTCCAAAGCAGGATCAATGTCTATTCATTTATAGAAAGTGCCATACTCAGAGAATATAAAGGTAACTATCCATGTGCTTGCTTGTATTTAGAAGTTTCCTTTAATGATAGGCAACATAGTTGATTTAAAAAATAAGTTTTTACGACAGCCCAGTGTTTAATTTTTGCCCTAAAGCTCACTAGCTATTTGTCTTTGGGAAGATATTTAATTCTTTGGTGACTTAATTCCTTTCAATTTGACTAATTCTACCTGCCATATATTTTGATAGGATTAAGTCAGCAGTAATATACCAACTGCTATGTGCAAGTATCTAATATACATTTTGGTTCCATTTATCTCTTCAATATGTTGGTAGGTTTCTAAGAAGTCTTGAATACCCCCATGCACCAATCTTTATCTAGCAATATTTTAAGGAAAGAAAAGGACCCATGATGGGAGAAGTCAGACAACTAGGTGTTCTCCCTTTCCTCAGGTTAAACTGAGGAACAAATTGGCTTACCCAAATGATTTGTCATCATCCTGAAATATTAACATAAAGTTAATACAAGATTGCTGAATAAGGTAGTTTATGGCAATTTTACCTCTCCTCTTTGAATTTCTACTTTACTGATGAGAAGTCCAGGACCCTGACATTAAGACATATTATCCTCTGTGTCTGGAGATAATGCTATCTGCTATCACCTACCTTGTAATAAAGTTGGGATGCAAGTTTGGGACAGTCTGAAACCTAGTTTCATGTCATGGTATGTCATGCTGTCACAAACACACACACTCACACACAACCCTATGGGAGAGACACAATGAAATAAAGACACATTAACTTTCTTAAAAGGTTATTTTTTTGTTGTTATTGGGTTTTGAGTAGGGTTATCTGAGAAGCAATCAAAATAATATCAAATTAATTAAACACCAGACATTTTCCAAAAGCAATACTGGATCGAGAGTATGTTGCAGATTCTCTTGAGGAAGGAAAAGTTCAATTTTATTAAGATAATAAATGTTTCTCTCAATAGTAATTTAAAAGTCATAAAAATATCTTTTGTATATTAAAGTGCTTTAAAAGAATTACAGAATATTTTAATAAATTTTTATTTAAATAAATTGTTCTCAAAATATTCTAGATTCTTTTACTAGATAGGTTTCATTCCATATACAAAGCGGAAAGGGGGAAAATTATTAGTAAATTTATTATGTTAAATCTATAAATGCTAGCAAGGTCTATAACTCTCATTAACTGTTCATTATTGATAACCAATAATATAGGCATTCAATATAGTCAACAGCCCCTGGCCAGGAACAGAGTAGTATTTTTACTTCTCAAGCAATAGCTGAAATTGAATATTTCCTCAAAGAACAGTTGTTCACATTTGAGGTACAGGAGAGATAATAAGGCCATATCTGTAAGCTAACTTTAAATATCCAAGTTGCAGTAACTTTTTTTTTTTTTTAGTAGCAGAGATGGAACCTAGTGGTGCTTTACCACTGAGTCACATCTGTAGTGACTTTTGAAAAGTGTTCATTCACACAAATGTGTTGACTTAATTAAACTTACCGCAGCCACCCACTGGCAAAGCACATTAAAACTGGAGAAAAGAAATACTACAATATTGGGAAGAACCAGGAACTAAGACATTAAAGACTTTCTTAACAAAAAGACCATGGCCTGTGTAAAACTTTTGACATCCATTTGCCTAAATGATCAGTTTTCAAACTGACCAACAAGATTTCAAGAAACTCCTAGTTATGTGCCCTCCTATTTATGTGTAATACTTTTAACACTGCCTAGGTTCTATCTTGGGGGTATTAAGATACATTAGAAATGTTTTCCTGATTTTGCTTAGCTCTTTCTTTAAGGTGGTCATGCCACATATCTATTGGAAAAGAGATGAATGCATACATTTTTGTAGTGACATAGATTAAAATTTGGATGCTACTTTCTTGATTGATGGCACTTAGCTTTTCAGTGAAATATTTAACCACTAAATATCAATTTTCTCATCTCTTTACTAAGTTACAATAACTACCTCTTGGTGTTGTTTTGAAGATTAAAAACATAACAGATATGAAGCAACTAACAGTACTGTGCCTGGCAAAAGAGAATAATCTGTTCTGTTTCCCTTCTCTTGACAGTCTAATTTCTGCCATTTCAATTCTTTTTAAGCCAATGAATATTCAGTCATGACAAAGGAAAACCAACATCAGGTCACATTTAAAACTGCCACCCAGCCTTCGTCCCATGCCACTTGGAGGTAAACTCTGCTGGGATTAAATTCTAAGGCTGCTTGTGAAAGAAAATGAATGTGTTTCAATCAAAATATAGTCTCCTATACACATAACATTCGCCATTGAGTGAAATTACATTTAAATATTCACTATCCAAATTATCAAAAAACAGTCAGAAGCCAATCCACAGCCTCTATAATCAATTCAATTTAAGAATTTTGGCTGATCTAAAAAAATTTTGTAATCAAAACTCTTCACACAGAAAAATAGGTGAGATTTAATTAACATTTATCATGATTTTTTTATATCGTCTTTCTGGGAGAACTCTGCACAAGGATTTATTATCGTATTTAAGGACTGTCTTAAGGTATAAGTTTTATGGTCTATTAAGCATAACTTCAAGTACCTTAAATACAACTAAATGAGCTGGAATTACTATTAGCTTGTATTTTAGGTTACCAAGTGCCCAGGCAATTCCAAACAACTGTATCCGGAATACTATTTTATGACAGCTCATGACTTTCTATGTTGAGCTTCCTTGACTTAAAATTTTTATGAGATTGAAAACTGACCTCTGAGATGGTGCCTGAAAGTTGGGTCATTAGTCCTCACCTTTTAAGAAATAATGTCTCAGCAGGCTGCATTTGAACCTCTTGAGCTCAAGGAGGTGTTAACAGAGTTGTTAATTAACCTAGGTCTGGAACCTATTGTGAAGAATCCCAGAAAGTTGGAACAATGGAGAGGCACTATTTAACCTGGAAGAAAAACCTTTTCATTTAATAAGGTAGCCTCAAAAGTTATATAATATGAATATATTAGGTTTAAAAAGAATAGCAAAAGAAAGCAACAGTTGGTCAGAAATGGAGCAAATTTGCAGAAAGCTACCCTTTGAGAAACCTAGCTGGAGTGGAAATAGACAAAACTGGACATTTACAGTATCTGTCCTTTTGGAGAAATCCCTACCTCCACCATTAAATATGAATGGGCAATAAAATAAATCCCAAATGGACATTGCTTTCATACCCAGGACTCTGATTGGACCACGGCTTTGCTTCAGTGTGCCAAAATTACTGTTTTTTTTTTTTTTTTTTAATCCACAAGGATGGAGATTTCATAGCTTTCCTTTATTAGCATGTAACAATGTTGAATCATCTACTTATAGCCCAAATTATCTCAAGGTGAAAATGACCCCTCCTTAATTTATTGTAAAAACAGTTCATCTGTGGAACTAGAGAACCTAGTAGCACAGGAAACACAAATAACTAAATCTCTCAACTTCTTGAAAAAAAGTTACTGAGTATTCCTAAAGAGTCACTTGGATAGCTAAATTACCTTTCCAAACAAACTCATCTCAATTGCATCGTTAGTTCCCTTTTATAAATTATTTAGTTTTATAAAAACTTTATTCCCTTTATGTTTCTCTAAGTAGCATTTCAAAAATGTGTGAGCCTATCCTCTTTTTTTTTTTGACTGTGGTGGGTAACAGCGGATTGAACTTAGGGGAACTCAACCACTGAGCCACATCCCCAGCCCTTTTTTTGTATTTTATTTGGAGACAGGGTCTTACTCAGTTGCTTGGCACCTCAATTTTGCTGAGGCTGGTTTTGAACTCTCGATCCTCCTGCCTCAGCCTCCCCAGCCACTGGGATTATAGGCATGCACCACCAGCTGATCCTTTCCTCTGTGTATAGGATCCCTTAGAGAACCCTATGATGTTCTAAAAGCTCCAACATTCTCTCTATTTTGTTGATGTTGTCAAGAGAAAACCATGTACTAGAGAAATAAATGACAAAGATCATAAACTATATGTAAAGTTTAGCTGCTATATTAAAATATTTTAAAAATGTGATCCATATGCAATGATGTACCTTTAAAAGGTAGATTGCCATTTCAACTAGGAGTCTACAAAATACATAATTATTAACAAAATCAATTATAACTGGATGTATGTTTTGAGAAGTTTATGTAAATATTTATAATTAGTATTTATTAGCCAGAATTATAGAAAATTCTGATCTTTTTCCTTTTACCTCATTTTCTTGATAATACTCATCTACAATATTATTTGAGCTTTCCCTAGCAACATACATACTTATGACCATTATCTTATGTAACAATAAATCACTGTCTTGGTCTTTTTCTTCAACTGTTAACGATTCTAAGTACACCCTGATTTCTCATATTATCTCATTTGATTTTCACAAAAAGTCAGTACTCAAGTCAAAGAAAAAAATGATTCATTTCTTAAATCTGATTGCCTGGACTTTCACTATTTACATGTATTCCTTTTATTCTCAAACATATTCTTAAATATTTGGTTTGTTGCTAGATGTTCTTGTGTCTAATAGAGAAATAATTAGTGTGTTCTAAGTAAGTAAAGGTTTTTGTTTTCTCCCAACTTCATACTTTCTATATTCTCTAAGAGGCTATATCTGTAAATTCCAAGAATATAATTGGGTGTTCTGGACCAGAAATTAGTCATACTTTCTTTGTAGCACTAGTGGGGATGGTGTCTTACTCATTCATGATGGTATCTATTAAAACAAAATACTCTCTTATAAAGCTTCTCAATGTGTTTTTATTGAACTACTGGCTGCCCTCCAGAGGAATAGACCCACTTCAGGAAAAGCATTCTAAAAGTCTTGATTTTATTTGTAAGTAATTTTTCTCTTCAAATGACCCTTCAATTTTTAGAGTATTTAACCCAATGATAATAGAACTAAACAGCCCAAACAGAACAACCCGAACCAGATATTCCCAAATGATCTATTGTGACATGATTCCTTCTGCATTTCTGTGTATGCAGAGTCAAGGAGACTTCCCTGAACCTTACGTCAAGAAGCAGTCAAAACAAAGACATTTATTCCTGAATCTCATTTATTCTGAAAATCAGGCCTACTCTCTGAAACATTCCAAGATGAGAGAATCAAATAATGTTTAAGCTTTAATATTAAAGCACTTTTGATTTTATTTTAAAATATATATGTCTTTTCAAAAGTAGTTTTCATATGCATTAGATCCAAGGATCTCTTTGTATGTGTCCTTTACTATACTGAAATAAGATAACATTACCTGTCCACATATAGAATTTATGCAAATCAGTTTGATGGTCTAATCATGACTTAAAACAAAAAGAATAAAAAACAAACTGTGTATTTGTTTCACATTGGAAAAGTTGAAGCATGACGATGTTATATAATGAAGGAGCCATACATTTGTACCCATATATTACATCTTTGCAAATTCACAAGTATAAATGTACACAGTTATAATTGTATTGATGAGCAACTCACATTTTATGAGGAGGCTTTGTAGGTCTGTTAGAATTTTCCAAAACAATAATTAACTCTTAGTAACCTTCCAAACCAAACATAAATAACATCTTCATGGACCTGAGAGTTACATTCCTGGAAATTTCAATATATATCAAGACCGTATTAAAACAAATACTTGATCTATAAAACAGAGTTTGGATAGAGGTCTAAGAAATATAAATAGTTTTAGTCACTTAACACAAATGCTGATGAATTTACTGAAAATGGGACTCAGGAAAACTTTTCCTTTCTCATGTTGAAAACTTTTCTTCTCTTATTGCCCATTTTACCTATCTGGTGGACCTAATGTCCACCCAATAAATGCCTTTAGAAATAGCCTGTCTCAGACTGCATCAACAATTCCTCCACAAATTTCCAAAACTTCCTTGGGCAATAGTTTCTCTGTTAAAACCTAGGAAATAAATTCAAGCCTCCTACTGAGAGCCAGACAAACTTTCAACTCCCCATGCTCCTTTCTGATTCAAGAAATCCTTACTTGGATTAGGGGATTAAAGTCCTCCATTACAAAGTTTCACAGTGTCATGCACATCTCTTTCAGAGCACATATCATAATTTTAGTCAAATAGTTGATTTTAAGTTTTCATCTCTCAAATTAGAAGCTCCATGAAGTCAAATAGGTATCTGCCTCTTTGACACTGTATCCTTAGTGCCAACCCTCAGCACATGGCACATGCTCCATAATAAAGGAATATTAATTAAGAGATGAACAAAATGAATTTGTATCCACTCAAAAGGCATAATTCATGTGCTGTAGCATGGCCCTGAACAACATGCTGAGATATGTATGTATATCTACTTATTGTGCTGAATGTTAGGTGCATCTTTAGACATTAGAAAAAGAAAGTTGATCAAAAACAATAAAAAACAGTCAAAATGAAAAAGCAGTTAGTTCTTCCTTATCTAATGAGCTCAACAGGTATTCTGGAATACTGCTCAAGACACATTATATGATCCTTAGATTTTTATTAGAGTACTAGGTGATTGCTTGAATTGCCAAAAGAATATTTTAAAGGTACTGAATAATCATATGTATGACTTCAAAAACTATAAATAGCTTCACATTAGCTTAGAGCAAAACATATTTAAAAATAATCAATTACTTGCATCATTTTTTGATGCAATATAACATATTCAAATTCTCTCATGGAAAATATTTATTTTATTTATTTATCTCTCACTTCAGTCCACAAAGGATTTAAGGTACATATAATAAATTTTACGCATTTCTACCCTCAGTAAAGACTCAATAAGTCCTTTCTTATTTTCATCTTGTAAATGAGATGGAAATTAATGAAATTAGAACTGGAGATGACTAAAGGTTGAAATGTCTAAATGTTCTAATAATAGGTTTAACTATTCGAATGTATCTCCAAACAAGAAGCTAACCAGATGATCAATCACCATTTCTGCTTTTCCAGATGGCTGCAGTCCCATCTCCTAGAATAATGGAGTGCTCAAATCTTTGATAGTTAATTGTACAGGATTACTGTTTGGCAATCAACCAACTCCCTGGCCTAGGGGCAGATCATTTTATTTAATGGTTCATCACCAAGACCTCACTAGCATGACAACATAGATCACTATGCCACTGATGCCAAGAGAGTGAAAAGCTGAGATGCAGCTCTTCCCACCTGGGAGGAATTTCATTTAATAAACTACCTAAAGAAGACCCAAAAGAAGGAGTGTTTAAGGCCAAGAGTAAATCAAGTATAGTAGGAAATACAGAAATAATTCTTTTTGCACTTTTAGTTTATAAAATCATGTGTTACTATTTAACACTTCTTCTAATACAGTAATTTGGCTTTAAAATATAGAAATAACACCTGCCATGGATCGAAGTGCAAAACCAAGCAAACAAAAAGAATAATGACTTTTATGGCCTAAGGTTTAAGCAGGGACTTTCACATTTTTCACCAAAATTGGACATTTTTAAAAATAAAAGTAGACACCTAAATAAAAATAATGCTTTCTTAAAGTTGTTTTTGAAATAATTTTATTTTGTGGAAATATTTAAGTCACACATCAGCCTTGAACCACTGAAAAACTGATTTTCCTATCTGTCTTCAAAAAGAATTGCTCAACGTATTTCACATATAAGCCTGAATGCTTCAAAATTAGAAAAAGCAGCTATTTAATAGGAGAAAACAGTGAAGGTGTCACAGACCTCACACCAGATTGTGTCAAGCTCAGAAGTCATCAGAATGATAAACCTTTTGTGATGGCATATACCTAAAAATCCAGTCATAAATCAGAGGGACAAACCTGCCCATATGCTTGAAATTACCACAGTAAAAATATCATTTGATTTTTCTTTTTTTTTTAAGATAGAGTGAGAGAGGGAGGGAGATAGAGAGAGAATTTTTAATATTTATTTTTTAGTTTTCGGCGGACACAACATCTTTGTTTGTATGTGGTGCTGAGGATCGAACCCGGGCCGCACACATGCCAGGCAAGGGCGCTACTGCTTGAGCCACATCCCCAGCCCTGATTTTTCTTTTTAATTGATGTCATTTTTGTATTTTGCATGTTTCTCTGGAAATATCTTCCTCATCCTCTTTGGTAGGTTCTTAAGTATCTTTCAAGAATAAGATTGGGGGGGGAAAAAAAAGACTAAGATTGAATGGTGACTCATTTGAGTCCCCTGAAGGTTCAGCAAACAACTTTGTTCTCCAGGCTCCCAGAAAGCATTTTTCATACCTGTTTATCTAATCACCATGTCATGCTAGAATGTGCTCATCTGCATGCTTGTTTTTTTATATCAGAGCTTCATGAATGAAGGGGCTGTACACTTAGCACATCAGACAGTTCCTAAAACATAATAGCAGCTCAATATATTTGTTTTAAATGACTGATGACCCCCAGACATAATACGTCCCTTGATTATAATTTTAGAAACCTCATAAATGAAAGCATTTGGGTCAGAATCTATGAAATGACCTCTCTCTTGGATAACCAGTAGTAGAAAAGTCACTGGTCCACTGTCACTAGCTCAGGGCTACCTTATATAGAGGTCTCTTGCTATTTAAAATAAGACATTTTTCATTTAGAGAAAACATCCCAATGTTCTATCCCTGAGCCTCATCTTTAATTTCCCTTCTGTTTTAGGCTTCTCATACCCTGTTTCTGAGTAGGAAAAACAGGTATGATGTCTTTCCAGGGATTCAGAAGATCCTGTGTTCTCAGCCAAGCTCTACTAGATAACCTGTATGAGCTGGGAAAAAGCTCTTCCCTTTCTGAAGCTCCTTCCTCATCCATCAACCAACATGGGAGAAGTGTTGAGTATGAGAGGCCATGGGTATAGAATGGGATTGACCTGGGTACAAACATTTCATGTCCTCAAGCAAGCCAAAGAGCCCTCAAATCTGGCAACATCACTTTCCATCTTTTCTTAAAAATCTCCAGTGGTTGCCCATTGCACCTAGAACAAAATCCTTTCTGCATATATAAGTCTTTCATGCATAAGTCATCTTCAAAGAATTTGAATTACCAGCCTCACCAAACTAGTCACAGTCCCTGATCATTTCCACTGTACTACTTCTACACATCTCCAAACTCTACTCTCTGATGTCCTCACCACATACCTCTCTCATATAGGTGCTACACTATACTGCAATTATTTCTTGTCTGTCTTCTGCTGCAGACTATGAACCCATGATAACAGAAGTGATTGTGTACATTGTATCATCAGTGCTCAGCCTGGTGTCTCTTGTGTGTGGTGTCATTTAATAAGGTTTGCAGCATGAATAAATTACTGCCTGGAAATTCCTACTTGACAGCTATTCAAGTTCCTGAATTAAGAGTTGGCCATAATGTGTATTGATTAAATATGGATTTATCATGGTAAATTCCTTCACCATTATTGGAAAAATAAGCCAAGCTGTGGTCAATTAAGTAAATGCAGAGGAAAATATGATATTAATTTTGGGGTATATAATAGACATAATAACTTATTTTTAATATAGTAATTTATACTCTGCTTTTTTCACAAAGGATATAAGAAAACACATTTATGGAACGAAAAACAGAAAAGAAGATCACAAATATGGTTGTAATAAGGACTTATAGTTGTGAGAGTTGAACAGTAAATTAGGTTCTGAACTTCTTGGAAATCAAAGGAAAAAGAGAGACATTCATAGAACATATACTCAAATCTTGATATGGTTAAGTAGGAGGACAGTGGTGACAGCACAGAGGATGTAGTTTAAAAGGTTGGCAATTTTACTATTTGAAAAAGTTGTAATAGATGGTGTACATATGCATAAAATTTAAATGAACTTAAATTAGAAATACGTATATATTATATGGCAGCTAATGTTAATTTCATTAAAACTTTAACGTTTAATTTCATAAAATACCAACAAAAGTTGCATTGTTCCTTATGCAATGTATGGAACTCTCCTTCCCGGCCCCCTCCACACTCCCACCCCAATCCAATCTTTCTATTTCTTACTTCTGAAACCAGACATGTAATCTAGTAAAGATAATAAGGATTGACGGACATGATAATGCTTCACATTTTTTTTTAGAAATGAAATTATTCAATATTTGGGGAGAGAAGAGATACTAAACAAATTATACTACCATCTGAAATAAAAATTTATGATTAGAGTGGGGAACAGAAATGATTGATTGCTCTTGGAGCATCAACTGCATCAACTGTTTAAGCCAACTCAAACAGTGAAAGACAAAAATGGTATGACAGACAGTCTTTACAAGATTGCCTTGAAAAGGCAATGACATCAATAAGCACTGAGACAATTATACCCAAAGGAACTCTCACCAAAAAAGTAAAATTTTCTTTGGTGATTTCTTTGGAAGTACTTGACTTACATATCTTCTTAGGGCTTAACTGAATCCAGAGTGGCATGGAACTCAGGAAGCAAGTTGATGGCAACATCATTAGCTAAGAAGTGTGTGGTCACAGTCGTACATTGCATAAGCAATAATGCAACTTTTGTTGGTGTTTTATGAAATTAAACATTAAAATTTTAATGAAATTAATATTAGCTGCCATATAATATATACATATTGCTAATTTAATTTCATTTTAATTTTATGCATGTGTACACCATCTATTATCACTTTTTCAAATAGTAAAATTGCCAACTTTTTAAAACTACATCCTTGGGGCTGAGGCTATAGCTCAGCTGGTAGAGTGCTTGCCTTGCATGCACAAGGCCCTGGATTCAATCCCCAGCACACACACACAAAAAAAAAACCTACATCCTCTGTCCTCACAGAAAGAAAATGACCTCTCTCACATCACTAGTCCATAAAACATGAGATCATTATAACAACACTGAGCTTGACCTTGTGTACTCTCTAGGATCTAGACTGCCTACAAAGCAATCAATGACACTTGCTGAAAGAAGATGTAAAGGCTCTATGGTGACACTAAGAAAAAAAAACAACTAATAATGAAAAGGATAGATCATTTAACACAAAACCATCTTTTGACAAGTTTTCATCAAGCAATTCTGTAATGTTTTGTTTTACTTAACAGAATGTTCAGACTTTCAGACTACAATTGTGAAATTGCAAAATAAATTTACAAGAACCAGGTTCAATTTGTAATAACTAAAGTTGCTCATTTTATAACATACATTGAGTAAAATAATATTTAGCCAAATTTTTATATTATCTATGGCTTCCTTCTCTGTTACATAAACCTATTCAACTGAATATTCAGAAAGAAGAAAGAAATATGAGTTTCTCAATAAAAGAAAAATATTGCCTACCACTTAGTGATCAAAAGGTAGAAATCATAGGGCTGGGGATATAGCTCAGTTGGAAGAGTGCTTGCCTTCCATGCATAAAGCCCTAGGTTCAATCCCCTGCACCACCACCAAAAAAAAAAAAAAAAAAGGTAGAAATAATAAAAGTACGATGATGTGTGTACACAACTCTTAAAACACTCCTACATCAAAAACACCAGCGTAATTGTATTACAAAATGGGCAAAATATTTATATCACATGTAACAAAGGGCTAGTATTCTTAATATATAAAGAGTTCGAATGTTTCAATAAAAAGACAAAAACTTCAATGAAAAAATATGCAAAGTATATGAACATACAATTTATTAAAGAATACAAAGCAAGTTTAACCTCACTATTAATCAAAGAACTACACATTAAAAAGAATAAATTCCTTAGTTTATTATTAAGAAATATTTAATAGATTAATAACTCACAATTTGGCCAGGGTGTGGACATTCTCCAGTATCAGTGGTGTAATGTAAATTAACTCAACCTATCCAGAAGGCAACTTGTCAATGTGCTTAAAATTCTATGCCATATAAACAAACAAATCTCTTCCTAAAAATTTATGATAAGAAAATATTAAGGAGTGTTCTATTGCACATACGGTTAGTGCAGATAGTGATATGTACTGTATATTTTTTTGAAAAGCTAAAAAACTTTTAAATATTATAAAAACAAAGATTATAAGTAACTAAAGAGAAAGATATATTCATCCTGATTTGGACATTGTACAATGTACATATGCATTGAAACATCAAAAGTATAAACAATTGGGCTGGGGCTGGGGCTCAATGGTAGTGCACTTGCCTGGCATGTGTGAGACACTAGGTTCAATTCTCAGGATAACATATAAATAAATAAAATAAAGGTCTATCAACAACTAAAGAATATTTTTAAATACATACAATTATTATGTGTTAATTAAAAATATACTTTAAAAGAAAATTCTCGGTAAGGTATGTAAATGATATAACGAACATGTATGTTACTATGAATAACTGCCCGTGTTTCTTAGAGGTCAAGTACTATATAAAATACTTTACCTGTTTTAGTTTTTAGAGCGACCACAAAAATCACAAGTTGCAGGTTAAACAATTTTTCCAAGATACAAGGAGCAGAATCAAGAATCAAAACCATATCAGTATTGCAATGCCTTAACTAACAACTTTTAGAAGAATATTTTAACATGTAAAAAAAAAAAAGTCATATGACTAAAACAGAGTGACAGTGACAGAGAATCAAAAAGTTCCAGAGACATAACAAGGGCCGGGAAACAAAGATCAAAGAAGAAGAAGGGAAAAAAAGAAGTGAGATAGAGGTAGAGAGAAATGAAGGGCTAAGAAAGAGACAAAGAAGCACATTTTGAAATTAAACTATTTATCTCATTTTTTAAAATCTTCTGTTACTTTTGCAGCGAGTATTACTTAATATGATGTAAATATTAATAAAATAAGTTAGTTACTAATGAAGGCAGGAGACACAGAGTTTTCCAATTGGATATATGCCCAGTAATACCACTGAAACAAATAGACTAGGTGATGCCATAATAGAATTGTGGGGAGATTGTTATGGGTTTGGACATCCTTCCCTGGAGAGCTAGGGTTTTTTTTGTTTTGTTTTGTTTATAGTAATGATGATCTGTTCAGCTTAAGGGTGAGACCAGACCACCTTAGCATACTCATCCCTAGAACAATCAGACTTGATGAAATTTATGTCTTGTGCTAATCATTTAAAAGGTAGAGGGTATAATTCCAAGGTGTGAATTTGTAATGACATACTTCTAAAAGTGTCAGATAAACAATAGTGAAAACTAATGGTCCAACTTAATTTTAGCAAGGGACTGGAATAGTTATTCTGTGCTGTTGATTTGGGGATATGTGGTTAGTTTATAAAATCAATACAGAAAAAATAGCAGTGTTCATTTTCATAGAAGTGATAGATGCTATTTTTCAACCCTACTTCTATAAACAATGCATATATACAGTCACAGGCACTTTTGCACATATGCTGCACAATAACATGAAAAAATGTAGAAACCATACAAATGGTTATTACAAATCTAAGTGGAGAAATAGAGCAGATATGTCAACTAAAAGCCTGTAGAAATAATTATGTGTGTGTATTACTATTGTGACTTTACTTTTTAAGATTACACTGCCTAAGATTTGCAGCTACAATTACATAGAATTCTAGTTACTGCAAAAATTCTCTGAAACTATATATTCTCAAATAGCAAAAGATAATATACATACATGCATATACTCACATATATTTACGTATATATAGGTAAATGGCAGTAAGTGTATATATACATACATATATACACATACACATAAACATTCATACTGCTATATATTATTTTTTACATTATTTTATGTCACTGTGAAATTAAAAAAAACATAATTTGCCACCATACTAGATATGATAAAATACTTATAAATGAACCTTTCTCCTTTCTCTAGCCTTCATTAGGATAATTGACCATTATAAATACCATTGCCCCAACTCTAGACTTCATAGAACTTTCCCAAGCTGAATTCAATGTCAAAAATAGGATTGTGAGGAAACTGTTACAGGTTATGGCATCCTTTCCTAGACAGCTAGGTTTCTCTCTCTCTCTCTCTCTCTCTCTCTCTCTCTCTCTCTCTCTCGATATGTTTCTTACCAGCAATAATGATCTGTTCTCAGTATAAGGGTGATCTCCCCACATGCCACTCAGGACCACCTTAGCCTACTCATCCCTAGCACAACCAGTCTTGGTAAACCTAGTTATGACATTTATCATCACAGTTAGAAGAGTGTCTTGGGGGCATAAAGCAAATTGGGTATTATTATGGTTTGGATGTAAGGTGTCCCCCAAAAGCTCGCATGTGAGACAATGCAAGGAGGTTCAGAGGAGAAATGATTGGGTTGTAAGAGTCTTAACCCAAACAGTGAATTAATCCCCTGATACAGATTAACTGAACGGCAACTGAAATGGTATGTTGTGGCTGTAAGTTGTGAGATTTAGGTGTGGTTTTGGGGTATATATTTGTAGCTGGTAAGTGGAGAGTTCTCTTTGCTTCTGATTATCATGTGAGCTGCTTCCCTCTGCCATACTCTTCTGCCATGTGTTCTGCCTCACCTCGAGCCCTGAGGAATGCAGCCAGCCTTGGACTAAGACCTATGAAACCATGAGCCCTCAAATAAACTTTTCCTTCTTGTAATTGTTCTGGTTAGATCTTTTAGTCACAGGAGCAAAAAAGCTGACTAAAACAGAAATTGGTGTGGGGAGTGGCTCTGAAGAAACAGAATTGTAAGGATGAATTTCTTTAGTTGGTTTTGTGGTTTCTGGAGTTGGCTGTCTAAATTGGTTAGGCCTAAAGTCACTAAATTCTCTCCAACTAGTATTATGGAGAGCACTGATAATCTATGGTGTGAACTGTTTAAAGAGATTCATAATGTAAATGTTTTTGATGCTTCCAACTCATCATTTGTAAAAAACAAAAACAAAACAAAAAAAAAAATCCAAGGAATTTAGTGACTCTAGACATGATATTTTTGAACAGTTCTGGAAACCTAAGAAATATAATGTATGATGATGTTGTTTGGTTGCTTCTGGCTCCACTGGACATAGTAACCAAGGAGAATGATAAGCTCAGAAATTCAGTTTCTCAGCTGCAGATACACATAACTGATCTGAAAGTTGCTAAGGGTGTTCTGAAGGAGAATCTTCTCTCCTGTAGTCATAGAGCTGAGGTTGCTGAAAACCAAACATAAATCTTCATCCTGCAATTGGCTGCATTAAGATGTAAGTTTAGGGCTGGGGCTCAGTGGTAGAGCAGTTGCCTAGCACATGTAAGGCACTGGGTTTTATCCTTGGCATCACATAAAAATAAACAAATAAAATAAAGGCATGCTGTCCATTTACAACTACAAATGATAATAATAATAATAATAATAATAATAATAATAATAACAATAACATTTTAACTCCTAGCCTTGAAACATGTCTGCACTTAAAGTGAGGTCACTGCTTGGAAAATAATGGGATCCTAAAAGTCCGGATAGTGACATATGAAAGGAGCCTGAGGGAGCTGGGGACCTTGAACTCCAATATTCCAATGAGTTTATTTTGACAGATGTTGTTGAGTCCCCATCCTTAGTCATGACTCTATGGCATTGGCTTCTCCACCCTCCCTGGAGGGAACTAATCCTGCTTTCACTATGGAAATGGTACCAACCTTCCACGATTCAATTGCTCAGCATGAAAATATTGATACTCCTCAGGACCCACTCTCACCACCTACTTTTGCATCCAGGCCTATAACTAGATACAAATCAAAGCAGGCCCGTAGAGGTGAGATACAGAGTGTGACCCATGAAGAGGTAAGCTATACTCCAAAGGAGCTTCATGAGTTTTCTAATTCATAAACAAAGGTCTGGGCAACATGTGTGAAAATGGATTTTAAGGGTATGGAGCAATGGTGGAAGGAGCATAAACTTAGATTGTGCTGAATTTCTTGGTATTGGTCCATTAAGCAGAGATTCTAGATTTAATGTAATAGCTCTGAGTATTAAAAAAGGTACAAATAGTTTGTTTGGATGGTTGGCGGAAATATGCATCTAAAGATGGACTGCACAGCTACTGGTTCCTCCAGCTCTCCAGCCTACAGATGGCCATTGTGGACTATGGAGCTTCTGGTCATGTAAGCCAATTTAATAAACCCCCTTTGTATAATCATACTTCCTATTGTTTCTGTTCCTCTTGAGAACCCTGACTAATACAGATATCTTATCTTCTGTCCATACCTTAACCAGAATGAAACTTATAGAAAACACTATTATACTAAAAAGAAACAAAAACATTAGCTTCTGGCAAAAGTGTATACCTACAAAAGAGCAAATTATCCTTTATCTCACCTTATTTCCCATGTTCCCCTCATTAATCTTAAAAATTCTGCTAAAAGGTATATAAAAAGCAAACAGCATTGCTATGGTTTTCCTTAACTTATACCAGAGACTGACATAAGGATGGCAAATAGATTCTGATGAATCAGTAATTAATGCCAAGAACACTGTGTGAGGACAAATTCTCAGTGACTGCACTGAATTCTACTGTGTAAACTCAAACTCAAAAGTGAGCGTGCAGACTACCATCTGACTCTTGTTCTTCCTAGGCACTTAAGTTTTTTAATATTTCCATTAAAGGTTTGGCTCAAATCTCATTTTCAAGGGAATATAAACAAATATATAAGTGCGCTTTGTTTTTGTTTTAATATTAACATAGACATTAGTTAGTGTGAGATATGCTTTCAGAAATCAGTGATGGCCAGAAAGATTTAACAAGGTAGTGAAAAAAGAGATAGCAAAACACGTGGCTTCCAGTCAAAGGTACCAATTTTCTGTGAATTCCAAGGGCCTCCATGAGGCATTTCATAGAGGAAACAAGAAATTCCATATTTAAGCTTCCCTTATTAAAAAAATGGGTGCTTTGGGGAAGACAAGCATATTTTCCTACTAATCAATACAAGCTGTTTACCTCTTTCTTGTTTGTTTTAGCTCTGCCCTTATCAGCTTCTATATTGTAAAAAAATATAGATATGTTTTTTTTTTAAGTAAACAATTTATTCTCTAGAGAAGTTAAATATTATTCTATTATTTTGTCATTTATTTCTAAATAAAGCTTAGAAATGCTTAGATGAGTCCTTAGAGTAAAAGAGAAAAAATATTACATCTAGATTCATGTCTGGAATTGAGCCCTAGCTCTGCAACTGAATTTTTTTCACTTATTAATTTTTACATTCAGTAAAGGTATGTTGAGAACTATGGGAAATGCCGAAATAAGATAAAATGTTTTCCCAGAATTTACAGTACAGTTGAAGAATATACTAGTAAATAACAAGATAGAACATATTGCAAGCATGCAATTTGGGTGCAAACAAAAGAATGAACCTGGCCAGCAGCTGGATTTCTTTCATCTATGTCAACGATACCTTGGAAAAACACACAATTCTGCTTCTTTGCATGGTTATTTTAAGTATACAATTTGACTTCTTTTACTGTAAATATTCTAACCTTCATGTATGTCTTACCCTATTTAGATTGAAGAGAGCGGGATATCAATATTAGGGCCAGACTAGGTACCTTTGGTGTAAAATTGTTCATTCTGATGAACACACAACAAGAGCACTAAGCATTCACAAAGCAATCGTAAGGCTTCCTATAAAGTCAGTATGATTTTAAAGCATCTCTTCTAGACATAAATGCATAAATTCTCCTTGGACTGGAGACATCCTCAGGGAAAGTTTTCTGATAACCACAAGCATCCAAGACCCTAATCTTGGTTAATCACTAACAGGTTAGCATCTCTGAAAACGATACAGCCTAAGAGCAGAAGAATGTGTGGTCTGTTTCTCATAGAATTTTAAACCTAGGACAAAACATAGGGATTTAGAAGGTTATTTTTTAAAAATCTGAATTAATAACACATTATCAGTTTGGTAAGAAAATATGAACTGTAATTATCAAGCTTCCAGATATATAACATAGCTTAGAAATGGAATGCATTTGCTACTGACTCTGTTGAGGAGAAATATATAGTTTCACAGAACAATCAACCTTTTTCAATATAATTAAACAGTCTATCAAAACATGAAAATCCTGCAGATAGCTTTCATTATTTTGTTTATAATGAATTAGTAATTAACTCAGCTAAATAAATCCTTGTTTTATATGCAAACATTCATAATAAGATACACAACATGTACTGAGTAAAAATAGAAAATAATTTTTTTTGTCACTATGTTTTTCATTTCATTCATTTACTTATATTATGGGTGTTGTAAAAATTCTAAGTCAGCTTCTCTCTGTTCTTGGTTCTTTGACTTAAGGTTTCAAAAATGACTGGTCCAGGAAGTACTATCAGTTGAAATAGAATCATGGCTTTCCATTCTCTCTTATCAATAGTAAGTAGCTAGTCAAGTCACTTAAAGTTTTTAATGTTGAATTCCACCTAAAGTTCTGAGCATCTTGTTTAGAATGTGACCCTAAGTTAATGGAGGCTGATATTCTTCCAAGGAACCTTAAAAACTTTTGATCTTGTTAAGTCACTTGGTCCCACATGGAATGACATTACTCATGTAGAAATTGAAAGAAAGTCACCTAGGCAAGACACATTATATTAAAGGTCAAACTAAAGGTCAACTCGTTGTCAGAGAGCTGGGACAAAAGGACTCAAAGTGCCATTTTATGAAATATTTAGATTAAATTGGAGAAAATTTTAAGTAGCAGAAAATGGCATATCACATAAATATGGCAGAAAACCTGAACTAAATCATCATGAAACACAATGGTCCATAATTTAATTAAATACATACATCATCAATTTTAAAAGAGCTTTTATCTCTTAAATTTAGCAGCTCATCCCAGAAAACATTTTCCTTTAATACTGATTTCAGTTCTTTTTATTTTGTGCCACCTGGATTATAAGAAAAGAAACAATTTGTCATCTTTAAATCATTGTACAGATGTGAGGTATTTTTGTTTTAGTGTTAAATAATAATTAAGTTATGGTTTCAATAAGGTATACCAAAATGCCTAAATATTAGAGGATGCAAGAAAGTTTAGAGGTAAAATGATGAGTTAAGAGAGCCTTAACCTAATCAGTGGATTAATTCCCTGATGGGGATTAACTGGGATGTACTATAGGCAGGTAGGGCATGGCTGAAGGAGGTGGGTCATTGGGAGCATGCCTTTGGGGTTTATATTTTGTCCATGTGAAGGGAGTGTGTCTGTCTGCTCTCTCTCCTTCCTGGTTCCAAGTTCTGAGCCACTTTCTTGGGTGCCATTCTTCCACCATGATGTCCTGCCTCACCTCTGCCCCTGAGGGATGGAGTCTGCCTCCTCTGGACTGAGACTTATGAATTCATGAGACCCCAAGTCACCTTTTCCTCTTCTAATTGTTTTTGTCAGGTATTTTGGTCACAGCAGAAAAAAAATGACTAGAACAAATTTCAGCTCACATAAATTAATTTTTATATAAGTTGAAATAGGAAAGCACCAGGATTTCTAAGCAAAAATGATGCTTATTTTATAAAAACAACAGTAGATGAAGACTTTCAACATAATAGATTATATAAAGAAGACAGAAGAAAAGGGGGACAGTAAGTGACAGACTGGCTTGAAGCTTTTACAATGCTCTGAGTTTGAAGCGATAAAATGAAAATTTTAAAAAGATGTAATTAAGAAAAGCTGAGAGACTGTAAACTTTGGCAGTTGGTTGGATAGGAAAAAATAAGACACAGTAGATGCTCTGCTAACTTATTTAGTAGTAATCAGTAGGAGAAGGTGATTGATCCATGGAGGAGCTAATGAGTACAGCATCAGTCTAGATTTACAGGTCTAACACCATGTAGCCATAGAGGTAGGAGAACCTCATGGACATCCACAGAAAAGTGAGATCTAGAATCAATGAGGGAGATTAGGTAATAGAACAGGATTTAATTGACATATGGAATGACTACTAATACCTTATGAGTAAATAAGATTATTAAAATATTTCAAAATTACAACAAACTTATGATAGAAACTTGAGTGAGAGTGATACTGTAAAGTGATGGAAGGCTGCTGTGGAAACAGAAACTTTTATTCATTCATTTTGACAGTGCCGACTACTGTGTTAGGCACCGTGATAATTACAAAAGACAGAGCCAAGACAGAGATGCATGATATATATTTGGAAACTAAAAGACTATATACACATGATTTTCTTAATCAAGATATTTAGGTTTAGTGTAGAATGCTTTGTTTCTGTTTGTGATGCTTACAATTATGTATTCTTCATGCAAATATCTCTCAAGAACCAAATACTGGGATTTATCAAATGCTGAAAATTCTGCTAGTCTTGGTTTCAGAAGTTACCAACAATCTGGGATAACTTGAAACGTGTCCTTTTCTTTGAATGATAGAGAGAATTTCAGGAAAAATAGGAACTCCACAGAAAGAATTTTAAAGCATGTGAGAGATTTTTTATAAGACTTTTTGAAAAAGAAAAGGCGTTTTCCTTAACATGTCATAATCAGGTAAAACCAACATGGCTGTGTAAACACAGCACTACCTTGGTTAACTGGAAGAGTCCATTGGTCAAGCTTGTGTCCACTGGTAAGATGGCACCCAGGCAGAGGAATCTCAGTGGGGGTGAAATGGCTGCAACACGATGAAGCCTTTGCCTCTTTTACAGGAGATTCCACTTCAGTTCCCTAAATATTTTTTTAGTCTTAGTTTTGCTTTTAAACTTTATGTTATCACATGTAAAGAACCTTTCATTTTCTGGTCTGTGACTAGAAAATGTTATTTCTAGACACCTATGAAAATAACTTTTAAACTACTATTTGTTTTACATAGTTTGGACAGAAAAATACCAAGAATGTCTTATTCAAAATAGAATAATAATCTAGGGTTTACTTATTTATATTTTTAAGTGAAAGTAAATGAAAATTTGGAGTTCAAAAGAATGAAGTTTTGAAAATGATGATCAGGGGTGGATCCTGATTTAATCCTCTGCTTAAAATTTTAATCATACAAGTAAAAAAAATAAGATTTACTTTTTAAAACAACTTATCCATCAAACAAAATAACACTACTTGAATTGTAGCCAGATTGAAAGTTCCCTGAGAACAAATACCCTACAAAGTTACGTTACCAGAAATCACCATCGAAACTAAAGAAATAAACGTAATCTTGTACACTAGCAACGCTGTACTTGGCCTGTTGTCAATGATTCCTACTCACAAGGGATCCACTCACCTTAACTCTCAGACCAGGTCAATAAATTATATAAACTTTATTTTAAAAAAATTTGCCCTACATACTGTAAATTTAATTGAGTAATATTTTATAATAATAATATTATCCCAAAGGTCAAAAAATAATGATTTTAATCAAGAAAACTCTGTCTTGTTCATATACCATATCTTTCATCAAAATTTCTTTCCCATATATATTGACTTATGTATCAAATATGCTATTTTTCTCTAATCTTTTTTTTTTTAAGAGAGAGAGAGAGAGAGTTTTAATATTTATTTTTCAGTTTCCGGCGGACACAACATCTTTGTTTATATGTGGTGCTGAGGATCGAACCCGGGCCGCACGCATGCCAGGCAAGCGCGCTACGACTTGAGCCACATCCCCAGCCCTTTTTCTCTAATCTTGACTCTGTTATAGATTCCAAAAAACCACCATCTTTAGGGGAAAAAATAAGATGAAAATGTGTTCCTATGTAGAAGACAATTAATTGACTTTTTGATCATCACTTTTATTTTAGGATCTTAAAAAAAAACAACAATAACAACCAAAAGAATCAGACCTATCCTATAAAATGCCACTGTAGAAAACTGTTTTTTAAATCGATCATCAAGAAAGGAAAACAAAACTATACCTATGCAAGGAAGAATCCTTTTTGCCTAAATTTTCACACACCTTTGCAAAGAATGGCTTTTGTTATGAACAGGAAGGAAAGTAGCCTTTCAACCAATGTCCATCTCCCCCTCTCCTTGAAGTCAAGGGTTTCAAGGAGCAAGGGGCAGACAGAATCCCCATCAATGTCTAAGCATCATGGGTATAACAGTAGATTTGTGCCCCAGCAGAGCTGACTTTCAAACTGGACTTTAGAGGAAAGCTAAATGTTTCTTAGAGGAAGATGAAAGAGTATTTTAGATTGAAAGAAGAGCCTGGGTAGGAGTTCTAAGGCTCAAGGTTTATGTCCTTGTTTTAATCAGCTTTTTCATGGCTTTGACTAAAAGTCCCAACCATACCAAGCATAAAGGAGGAAAAGTTTATTTGGGGGCTCACAATTTAGAGATCTCAATCCACAGACAGCAGGCTTCATTCCTAGGGGCTCGAGGTGAGGCAGAAGAGTATGGAAGAGAGAAACAGCTCACATGATGATCAGAAAGCAGAGAGACTCCATGGCCCAGAAACAAAATATATACCCCATAGCCATAACCCCAGTGAACCACTTCCTCCAGCCATACCCCACCTGCCTCCAGTTCTCACTCAGCTAATCCCATCAGGGCATCAATTCACTGATTAGGTTAAGGTTATAACCCAATCATTTCTCTTCCAAACCTTCTTGCATTATCTCACACGTGAAGTTTTGGGGACACCTCACATCCAAACCATAACAGTCAGTCATGATGGCAGCACTATGGAGGAGAGACAGCAATGACTCCTAGACTGACTTGGGCATCAGGAGGAGAATATCTTCAAAAAACGTAAATCCAGAATGGAGCTAGAACAACTTCATTTTAAAAACTCTAGGAAAGCATAGGACATATAGAGTATCTTATTCACTACAGAGGGGCCTCAGGAGGCACACAAATCATTAGGGCTGATCATACACATTTAGTTGATGCTTTGCTAGCAGCAAAGAAATTCTTGCAGCAAGTAATAGAATAACTTGCTTTCATTGTCATTATCAAGATATGGCCCAAAAAGTCCAGGAAGGGCAGAGCTACTCACATCTACATTCCTTAAACAATAAAGCAGGTCAGCTACAATCGGCCACTGCATTTTTTTTTTTTAAAGGCCTGAGTCTTTCTTCTAACAATTAGTATGGAGTTTGACTAGGGTAAACTACAGGGCTGAACTGTCTATCTAGCATTCCAGAATTGCATTCATAATCATAGACTTGGCCTTTAAAAGACACTAAAATAGGAAGAGTCTCTAGATTAACCAATTTCTTAATACAGCTAATCATTACCAAAGATATTTGCATACAGCAATGTTGACAATGTGACAGTTACTAGCCAAAAGCATTTTTCCTAAGGACAGCCACAATTTCCTTAAAAAGAAAAAAGAAAGAAAGAAAGAAAAATATCTCTCATTCACCTCTACTTAGTAAAATGTTCTATTTAAACAGTTAAAATGAATTGTGACTTAAATTTTTAAACATTCCTTATGAAACTATGAATTAATTCAGTTGATCACCACTGAAATTCACCTGTCCCAAAATATACTTCAAATAGTTGCCATGGGTGGTAGCCATGTTTCTGTAAAGTGCAACTGCTTAGCGAAAACCAAGGGCAGAGCAGACCAGTGACGAGTCAAGTCTACCTGGTATATGTTTGGCACATTTCATATAGCATGACACAGAGGATCAGTGTAGTTTCATGCAATGTTCACTTAGTTTCTCTGTTCAGAAGTTCAGAGGAGGATAGAATCTCCTAAGGGACACAACCATGGCCCCTTCTGCAAGATTCTGTCTCAAGACCTGAACTCTGTGGCTGTTTAGTGGCAAACTCTACTCCTACATGCTTTCTACTTCTTCTTGGTTCTACTTTGCCCTATTGTTCTATCCTGCTGCACTGCAAGTGCAAGCAGTAAATGATGTAAATTGAAATATAGTAAAAGTTTGAAAAGGGCAATTCTTACCCAAACCTTTAAAGATACCTGTTTTATAAAACGTGTGTGTGTGTGTGCGTTTGAGCGCGTGTATGTGCACACATGTGTGTTCACGCGCTGAGCTTCACATTATGCAACAAGAGTTACAGGACACACAGAATGGAAATAAGAAGTGGCTTGTAAGACATCAGGCAATAATACACCTCTGGAGGTCAAGCTGGGTTGCTTGATGAGGGCCTTTTGGTCACTGCCAGTTCCGATTTAAGAATTCACTATTGATGGCCACACCAAAGAGGCCTGAAGGAAGTAGAGACTATTAAATCACTTGTTTACCTCAAGTGAGCACCAGTGGTACTCAGTCAATGATTTTATTGATCCGAATACTGTTCAATTAAGTGTGTTTATTTTGATTCTGCGATTAACATGCATTTGCAGAAGGCAAACTCACAGTGAAACAAAGTCTAAAATGATCCTTTTCATTTCTCTCACCTCTTGCTTGTGTGCTAAAGGCATTTTCATTTTAATGAGTTATGCATTAAATGAACAAATATTAAAATGTCTGAGAGTAGTGATGAGTACTATGCCTGAGCTCTCTGGCTTTCTAAAAAGTCATTTTCTTTGAATAGTCAGTGAACAGAAGAACATGGCAGGAGTTAGTAATTAGCTTAAGGGACAATTCCTTCTGGATGATGGGTAAAGGTCCAGTAGTATAGCTGCTGATAAAAGAAGCAAAATTGATTTTGCTGCCAAAATTTCCAGATTCAAATTGCTTAATCAATAGACTAAAGAAGGAAAAAAAAACAGAAGTGCAGTATATTTGGTCAAACTAGAGAAGTAGGCCAGAACATAATTCCAAGGGTGTCAAGATAAGTATTTGGTGTGCTCTTTGACATCACCCAATGACCATATCAACACCATCCAATGCTTATCCTTTTTCTGACTGACTCTTCACATACAGTGCCTTCATTTTCCACTTATTTCTGTTGTACATTCTCATTTGTCCCCCTAGGGACATATTTGCTGGGTCTATTTATGGGGAAACACATCATGCCCAAACCAATCAGCAGCCATTCTCACATAACAATGCAACTGAGGAGAATGCTATTTCTGAGATCCTATCAATAACTTCAATACTCCACTGAATGAAGGCTGAAAAATATGACCCAAAATGCTTGCTGGAATTCCTCAGAAACTATTCTGCTTCCATTTTTAGTAAAGCTGAGGCCAAGGACATCATCACCACTGAGACAGGAGGAATATAAGAAAATTGTGAACGCTCTTTTTCCAAATACATGTATGTTTTGAAACTGTTCTTAGAATGCGTGATATAAAGAATGGGCAATTCTGGGAATAAACTTTCCTATGATTTTTAAAGTTTCTCCATTTCTATCCATATTCCAAAGTTCTTCCAGATTACTTAGACTCTCTCTGGCATGGCTTTGCCAGGGTACCTCTTATTGTTCCTCCTACCAACTATGAACTTTGCTGTTTCTACCTCAAAGATGCATTTACATGTTCTGCATTTCAGCCCACACAAATACAGATTTAATAATTCAGTCGAGTTGTCCACTTTTAGTTCATCAAATTTTATAAGCAGGGTAAATGATGGAGAGTAAGAAGAAATACAGAACCACTGAACTTGACCTTGTTCTTGGCCATTGGAATATGGTCTCCACATCTCTAGACAGAGATAATATTGAGAAGTGGAGTTGGCATTACCTTGTTTACTTTTATCTTACTTTAAAAAGAGCTGTAATTTTAATTTTTTAATTTTAACTTTTTTGAAGAATTTCACAGAATTTAAACACATTGATCTCATTCATGGGATCACACCCACTTTCTTTGCATCTCTTCATGGCCAGACTTCCCTGGAGAGTGATTTATATCCCACTTTTGGATTTCACCATCAGCCATTCTCAGTCTCCAGATATTTAGAGCCCTCTGAATAGCATTTGCTGCACCTCATTATCTCCTCCTAACAGGGATTCCTTTGGGTTGCCCTGATCCTCTGCTCCTGTAATTTTCTTTTACTCTTTCAATTTTCATCATTGGCTTCTCCTCTTTCCCATCACCTTTCATTGTAGAGGTTCCCCCATGCCTGGTTGGTGTCACTGTGCTCTTGGAAATCTCATCTACCCTCATTAATCCACCTGACAGCTCAACAATGTGATTTTTAAAATCTATATCAGCAACCCTAATCTCTGTTGTTTTATTTCTTCCCTTAAATACTCAGTAAGAACCTCAAACACATAGGAGCTAAAAGTTGTACTCATTGCCCCTGTCCCTTAATTTTCCTTTGTTATCTCTTTCTGGCACAGTCATCCTCTCAGTCATATTTTTAAAAAACACCTTTATGACTCGTAATGCCTCTACTTTCCATCCCATCATACCATCATAATCAACTCTTGAGTTTTGCAAATTCTATTAAAAATCTTTTAAATACTTCTCTTCCCATTTCAACTCTTACTTCTTGGCTCCATTTACTTTATTTTCCTAGAATATTAAGGTTTTTATTTCTTTGACACTCATCTTTCCAACCCATCCATCCTATACTCTTCTTTCCCTTCCTCCTACCATATTTTTCTTTTCCACCTCCCTTCTTGCTTTTCTTCTCCCTTCTTCCCTTCCTACATCCCTCCTTTCTTCTGTCCTTCTTTTTACTTCCTTAAATATTAACAAGCGTGTTCTAAGTCTTGGGGATGGATCACAAAGACAATAAAGCAAGCAGAAGGCTTCTGTCAGAAACTAACACAACACTGTCTTGATCAAAACTAAAAGAGGCCTGTCAAACTAATACATCATAAAGTCCTTACTCTTTGTCTAGCATTCGACAATTCCCTTTCTGCATGGTCACATGCCAAAATGGCCTAATGTCAGCTTATCTTTTAGGTCTAACCTATGTTTCGCTGTTGTTGTCACCCAGGTAGTCTTCAATTATTCAAAATATTTGTTCCACTATTCCATATATAAATTCAATGATCCCTCATAATGACTAGTAATTTTAGATTAAAACTTATAAATATATTTTTCAAGAAGAAAGGAGAAGGAAATCATGCTTAATTGTTTTAGAGCTGAATTCCTTCTCAGAGATCAAGGCCTATACATATAAGAAACACTATATATTTACATCACTTGTAAACGAGAATAAACTCATAACAGTATATTTTAACGTGACCACTGCTTTCCTCCAGAGCATTTTGTTTAATCACAATGGGCAAGGATATCTATAAGAAAATGGAATTACTCATGCTGTCATCATACTTGGCATTTCCCCCTGCTTACCTCTCATCTTTCTATGCATCAATCATGCAAACACTCTAAGGTCCAATTTTTTAAAAAAAATCCATCTTCATGAAATTTTTCCCGATAGCTTTAATGGAAAGAATTCCTTGTCTTGTAGCCTGCTCTCATTAAATTCTCACATTTCAGGGTGCTATTGTTGTATTTTCACAAGCATGGTCTCTTCTTAGGCACACTTAAGAAGTGGGTACATAGAAATAGTTTTGTTTTTTGATTCCTGGGTAATATTCCAAGGAAACCATAAAGGCTATTACATCAGGATTTCCTAGAATAAAGGTTATTAGAGTTCATGATCCTTTCTGATATTTGCAAGGAAAGAGATTAATAGAAAAAGACAAAAATTAAAACTAAGTATACAAGTCTCTACATTTTTGAAACTGAACATAGACTGTATTTAATTAAAAAAAAAAGAAGAAAGAAAAAAAAAAACAAAGTGCAAACAAATGTCATAGCACAATCTGTTCCTTCAGGAGACACCAAGAGTCCTAAATCTGTTGTCTGTGACAGGGTTGTGGTCTTACAAGCCATGTTCCAAGTCACTGTTGATCTAACAGTTGAATCAGAGAAAGATCAATTATCTAAATAAAGTTTCTCTGTAAACTTCCTTATGCGGTTCTGTGAGAATTCAGTTACAGGGAAAAATGTAAGAGACAAATCTCATTCTATGGATTCCCTGGGCTTTATAGCAAGAAATATGGATAGAGAGTGGGAATTAGAAATCAAGCCCATCAGTGGTTCTGGTTCAATAGGGAGTGTTTGGAAGCGATGTTTCTGTAGTTACAAAGATCCTGGAGATAGACCACCATCACTTGCGTCCCACCTAGATCACTAAATGATCCAGGTCTTTCAGAATCAGCTTGACCAATCTTCATTTGCTCTTGCCCTGTGTGAGTGAATAAGTACATGGGTACTTGTCCCCCTGCTGACCTGGATAGATCACCATAACTGTATGAGAGTCATTAGAAGGCACACTCATAAACCCCAGGATCATAATGGGCACCTAACAAATTATGAACATAGCTGTATGTCCTGAAAAGATTCCTGAGATAGATGACTTTTCTCCACCTATCTGCAAAAAGGAAAACTAAACTTCTGATAAATGTGCCAATGAAAACATCCTTGATTGTCACTTTTACAAAGTTAATTACTTCATTAATTCAATCTATACTATAATGAAGTCACCAGTTTAAGTCTTAAAAAGTAAAATATTTCTCCCTTCACTTAAGGGGCCATGTCATATTTTGTTCTCTTCTAGAAGCATCTGTGTCCTGATTTTTAAATGTAAATTTCTAGACTTTATCTGACTCAACTGTACACGTATAAATATGAATTTAGTCTCACTGAGTATGTAAGAATTTAAATAAAAGAAATACAGTGTCATTTCCAGTTAGCTAGTACCACTGCTAAAAAGTTATGATGGATTTTTTTAAAATAATGATGAATACAACATTTTTTCACAAACAGCCTTTCTTAATTGCAATTACAATTAGCTCAGTTCCATGTAATGGCATAATAGGTGAATTCATAAAAATAATTACCATTTTTCAATCACTCATTATGTTCCATGCTCAATACAAAGCAGATAACATTCATTATCATATTTAACTCTCACAAAAACCTCACTATATAGGTACCATAAGGGTCCCACACTACAAATGAAGAAGCTGATGGTTAGAGAAGTAGAATATTTTGCTCCATGTCATACAAAAAAACTGGCAGAGCTGAGACCTAGATGCAAGTTTCTCTGGCTCCAAAGCATCATACCACACTGCCTAGTAAGCAACTGGGCATAGTACAGAAAATATGGAAAGATCCTAATTATCATGATAGTCTATCCATGTAATTGCTTATTTAGCCCTTATTAAAATCATCCATTAGAAAAAAGTGTATTGTGGATTTGTTTATGACAAGATGAGAATGAAAAAGCACAAACTTTTAAAATGATTTATCATATATTCTAACTACCAAAAAGATCTTTTTAAAAAATCAGTGTCTATTATAAACATGAAAAAGATAAAACTGGGTAAGCACCTGAGAAATAATAGATTCACTTGCAGCACTCAGCAAGCTGTAGCTCCCATCATTTAGATGAAGATCTACTACTTAGAGAGTAGACATGGTGATTCTAAATAGGTAGAACATCACTCTAGTTAGTTCCATCAGCAAGTCCATTTTCGGGATTCAGTAAGTAAGTGTTTAAATTATTAGGATGATTTTAATCATGAGACCACTGTATATTTGCTAGACGTAATCAGATTCATTAGTAACCCGTGTCACCTGCTGCCAATGGTTCTTTTAACTATGATGACATAATGCTAGGTCTGGATGCCTGAAACTAGATTCAGGATACCCCTACAATTAATCAAAGTAATTCTGCCTTACTGTTTTCAAAAACTTGAAGTCCAACTTGCAATCTGAAATTATCTGCATTTTTGGCAATATGAGCAACCATTCATTCATCAGGACCTGCCTCCCAAATCAATTCTATATGGTAGACATTCAAGTTTCATATCCAGAGATCTGGCAAACCTTTGTTTAAATGACTGGAAACGACCTGGTTGATGAAGCCAGTGAGCCAAACTAAGCAGACTGTTCAAACCCCTTTTCCCAGTAAAGCCAGAGTCATAAAAAGATTCTTTGTTTCTATTTTTCACACTATATTTCTCTTTTTGATCTGCTTACTTAATATAGCTCTTATATTTACTTGTCTAAGAGAATATGGCCTGGATTTTTATATCAGTTTAATGTTTCACCCTAATAAATTCTTTCTTTAGAAGACATTCCTGTCGCTACACTGAAATTCAAACCAGAAAGAAAAGTCTGTTATGAACAAAGTAAACTTGATCAGAAATGTGCTCATTTTATTAATAAAATTTCAATTTATTGATTTCTAAAGCTAAATTCAAAAATTCATCTCCTGTATGTATTTTTTCAAGCCTTGACTGAACAACTTACCCATTCATTTAACAGAAGTTAGTGTAACTACACTTTTGTATTAGACACACATGCCACTTCCCTTGATAGAAAAACGTTGTTATGCTAAAGTCAGGTTTTTTCTTTTTTAAAAAAAATTATATTCTAAGCCCTAAAGGATAAACATTTATCCACTAAGACAGAAGGATAAAAATTTTAATGGCATCTTGCTGCAGGATTCAAAATAAATAAGGCAAAGATGAGTTTCCATCTTCTTAAGACTAAATTACAGAGATTAAAATATATAAACACAAAATGAATGTGTTCCATTTGCATATTATATTTCGCTCTTAAAGTTGATATTGAAGATTAAGGGTCACCATTTAATCCTCACTATCCTAATCCCTAAAATTACAAAGACAGGCGTAAGTGCATGTCTGCTGCACTAAATTACCTTGAAAGAAAGCAAATTCCGGATGAAAAGAGAAGCATATTTATATTATGGTGATTTAAAATCTGTCGCCTAAACACATCTTCTCCCCTCGATCCATTGACCTAAATTGCACACTAAAAGCTTGTTTGTCTGCAAATGGGCAGCTAACACTTTGAGACAATCCAGAGATTCTTCACTTATGCAGAATCATGCCAACAATTTTTCTGACTACAATAAACACTGTCTTGTTCATATTCCACAGAAACAGAAATTGTGTTATAAAACAGAAGACTTTCTTTACAGTTTTAAAACCATTTCCTGGATAGTTAATTGCAAAGATTCAAAACTCTGGATAGAAGAAGTTGTGAATGCAAAAAGACATTAAAATCCTACTTAATCTAACAAAATTTTGGTAATTTTATTGAATTCTCATGGTTATTTATTTTTCATGAAAATATGAAAATGGGCTTCTTTTCATGGTTGATACATATCTTATAGTCAAGGATTTATTTCCTGGATATTCTTGTAACTCTTTCTGAAATCTAAAGTCCAGTGCAATGAATTTTCAAAGCAAAATAAATCCAACTCACAAATTCATATAGTGGCTCATAAACTCCCATGATTTTTACCTTGGAAAAATTCACATTAATATCAATGTGCTACATACAACCAAAACAGCATACGGGCACAACAAAATAGTACAAACTTGTAAAAGATCAAATTCTTCCCAGGTTCTGCAGATTTTGTCAGATCTACATTTATTTTAGAAGATACTTTCTGAAATCATATTTTCTGAAATTATATGCATCACTTGAATGATAGCACTGGTAAAGATTTGGCTCCTCTACAGATCTGTTCTATCATCAAACCTGTCAATCGGGTATCATGTTCCTTGCTTTAAAATGTATTTCAAACAATTTTATGTATCTCTGAAGAATAAGATCCCTGCTGCTAAAATCTATGCTATTTGTGTGCATATATAACAATTTATATAAATTCAGGAAATATTACATGTTATGGGAACACTAAAGACTAAGTCTATGTTCTTGAATATGTTTCAAAGACTACACAGTGTGATTTTAAATTAGTACGATGCTATCTTTATCGCTATAAATATATATTTGAGTAGAATTTAAAGCACACTAAATTTTTTATTGCAAATCCTCAATTTATGTAGACACAGAAACTACAATGAAAAGGTCCAAACATCTTAACAGGGAGAATACACTGAAAATGAACCAGTGATACTCAGCATTTCAGGGCCAAACCCCTGCTGTTTAGCCATGGTACTTATAAAAGCAGACTAATGAAAGCTGCAAAAATTATAATTAATTTTCATTCTAAAGAAATCATTCTGCTCTAATCAACTGCCTATCAAACGTCAGTGCAAATTATGCTAAAGAAAAAAAAAATCACTAGGCCAGGTTTACAGAGTAAAATTTTCTTTATCCTGTATTAGAATAAGGAATTACTTTTAATGAACAACAAATTACAATTACTAAACTAAATGAACCATCTGCCTTTTTTTGTTTGTTTGTTTTCACGTCCTCGCTGGTGTAGAATGCATTGTCAGCTTAATTCCCATTCAAAATGGCAGACTGCCTCATCACCAGACTCTCACGTCCATAACATTTTAACAGAAAATCTGTAACAGATGTTTTCAATTTTAAGAAGAGGACAAGTATGTTTTATAAATATGTTCTAAACATTAAAGGCTGGCGTTTATAATAATAAGGTACATGCCTTTTGCAGACTGGAGCATTGGGATGACTAAGTACTCCTAAGCCCTAAATTAGCACATAAAGTATTCATAGACCAATACCAATAAAAACAAGTCCTGATGTACTTTATTAAACATTTCATTCAAGTAAATGTGTTTTTGTCTCTATCTTCTAATAGGTGATCATTTGTTTCAAAGGGGCATGCATGAGGACATTCAATAATGACATCTATTATCAAACCTTTACTGGAAGGTTTAAAGTGGTTAGCTGGATACATCATTTGGCATCGGCATGAAACATTAAAAATGGAAAATCAGTCTCTTATTAGCATGTGTCTCATATTAGCTGGGCTTTCCCTGCTGAGATTTGGGGACCATGATACTGTAAAACCCTTGGAAGATTGACTTTTATCAGGGTCATTTATGGAAGAGAAATTCAGATCTGGGCATGATATTAAAAAGCATATGAATAATATCTTAATATAATACAAAAGAAATATTTTCTAAATTAAATGGATATTTTCTTTATACTGCTATTCATGGCAGTTACAAGTAGCATTGACTCAAAACTGCAATGAGAACATGTTTAAAATAGTTCTTTAACATCCGTTATTAATTTTTTTTTTCTTCCTTTAAATGGAAGGTATTATCCGGACAGTCCCTGGGGCTCTGGGCCTCCATTGATCCACTGAGCATGCTCAGCACACACAGGGCAGTGTGAGTCTGTCTACTGCCAGTGTATCCCAGCCCAGATTCAGCTCTAAGGGACACAGGAGAGCAGCTCAGCTTTCATATTCACCAGTCCTTGGTTTCTATGCAGACATGACTAAAAGCGGGGAGAATTTTTCTAGGAAAACTATGCTTGTTTATTCTTTAGGAGTAAAATGATCCAGACCCCTATCTTCTTCTGCTTTTTCTAACATTGTTTCACTTTCATTTTAATTTAATAGCTCTGTACAATGCTATTTACCCCCTCTGACAATCACTAGAAATCCAGATTCCTTTCTGCAATTAAAAAAAATACAAAAGTCAATTGTATTAGATTATTCCATGAGCTAGACATAGACAGGATATATGATTCAGTCCTCTCCACAGGCTGGATGAATCCATGTCTACATAGTCTCTGCTTTAAGTGGATATTTAACTATCATCTGCACTGGGAACTGAAATATGCTGCATTAAGAAAGCAGCTTGCATGCCAGGGTCCACTCAATGGAATGGTGTCTGCTTTGAAGATTATTTTAATCTCCCCCTACCCTTGTTCTGAAAGGAAAGAATGAAGAAAACGACAGCTCCATTATTAGAAATGCAGTTTCAGAAACAAAGTAATGCAGAATTCTCCAAAGGTGTACTATTGAGGCAAAAACCACAGTTTTTAAAAGCCCTTCTCTTTTTTGCAATTGCATTTTATGATATGAAGTCATGGTTTAAAAATAATGTTTTTCAAATTTACCTTTTATTTTGCATTTTGATCAATGGAAACACTAGAAGGCATTTCCATTGTGTTTTATTTCCTTCATTTTACTCTACAGTTATGGCCAATTTAAAAGCCAGTTGTAACCTTTGCTTTCTGTAAGAACTCCAAAGGAATGTTTAACTTTAGATAAAAATTATTTTCAATAAATAAAATACGTTATATTGCTGACATAGCTGTTTCATTAATTTTAACTACATTTTCAACTTATAAAATATTATAAATATTAAAAATTCAACAATTAATACTCCATTAACACATAGACCCTTAAATATCCTACAACACAGATTTCTCTCCTAAAAAGCAAAACAGTTTTGAAACAAGTTAATTTACCTGAATCTGCCTGTGTTAACCTGTTAATACAAATGATACACATAATTATACATTTATTTTAAAAACTGGCCTCATAACAAAATATGTGAGAAACAAAAATTGTATATGAGTGTTAGAAACAATGACCATAAATTTTACTCCTTACAAAAAATTTAATTGTGCTTGTGGCACCTATCAGTATTATATAAAGTAAAAGTTTTGACATTCCATTCTAAGAATGGTAGCTAAAATTATTAAGTCCAGTGTGGTCAGTGTTTATCCTTTTGATTTATAAGTGTATATGAATACCTATTTTGTTATATATTGAGAGTTAATTGTTCTACTTTACTGATCCTGAAAATATAAACCAATGTACTGATTTACTTTTGAAACTCAGAAATCTTTTATTTATATACTTGTAAGGAAATTTTTGTTCACATTCGCAGATCAGGGACTGAATAAGAAAGGAGAGCAACTCCCTTATTCACTCCAGCCCATAGACTCCCTGGCATATACTGGTTTTCCAAATGGCAGGATCACAGTTTTCTGTTTCTAAGAAGATAGATGTCTACAGTTACATTGACCCAACTATAAGCTGGCAGGAAACAACCATATCTTAACTGACTCAGACCATGGGCTTCTCTCCCCTCCTTCTACCTCCAATCTTGACATTGTCCTACCCAAATCCTATGAGATTCAATCCAAACACTACCCTCTTCCTGTTTTTCCCAGTTAGTAAGAGCCTCTTCCACTTTTAAAAGGTCTTACTACTTTGTAATCCTTTATATTCACTCTCTAGACAGTTGTTCTGAATTTTGCAGTCTTCAAATCTTACGAGTTGTGGACACACTCATCAGGGGGAAAAATGGATCTTCGTGCATACACTCTGGGAGTGTTCATCACACATTTCTGAAGCTCAGTATGGAACTCCTATGTATCTGTGGGCTCCAGACTGGTAAAATCAGTTTTTGGAGCAGCTTCACAGTGGAGAACAATAATAAGTGCACAGCCTCCAGGCAGACAAGTCTGGGTTCACATTTCGGCTCTCGAACTCTCTATATGATCCTGGGAAAGGCACCTGACTTTGCTATACTGCAATTGCTAATCTGTACAATTGCTCATGTCCCACTGGTCTGTAGAGAAGACAGAAGATGACAAAGGATATAAAACATTCTTTGTTGAATAGAATCTTAGTTATGTTGTAGGTGCCTTATATATGTTGTATTAGTCATTTGTATATATTCTACCATCCCCAAGTCAAAGACCATGTGATAATTAATATATAGTGTACCCCATAGTTAGTTTAAAAAGTAGTTTTAGTAGCATTTTACTGGGGCAAAACTCTTAAAATACCTTACAGTTTTTTGAAACAGCATATGACCAAAGTTTGCAAAATCAACACATTTGCTTCGAAACTGTAAACTCCTCGGTCATTATCTCTTTGTTCATGTGGTCACAAAGCATTCCACTGGCCACAACTAAAGCAGTTCCTTCTCTTTAAAAATAATACAGATGGACTTCTTTGGGGGATGGTTTTAATATTGCCTGTCTGCCAGGAAGGAGACTCCTCAAGGTCTCCTTTGTTCTGACTATTCGAAGATGAATTATTTTTTCCAGAATCTTCTAACTCAATTATTCCAGAGGTAAATTACTTTTTATTAACAAACAGAAAAACAAACAAACACCAAGTTCTCCTTTGTTGCTTTGAAATGTGTTCTCTCCAGCTACACAGAAGGATCTTTCCTTCTTTCTAATGCACAGCACAAAGATGCACATGGCCTAGCTTCACGTCCCTTCATTATTTCATAGACTTCAGTAAATTCTGCTCCTATTCTTCTCCTTTTGAGATTTATTAATACCAGCTTTTAGTCATCTGTAAACCCATCCATGCTAGCTGCAAGCATTCCTCTTACCCTGGTCTGGAGCTTTTCAATCTGTTATATGTCTTTTGGGGTGAAAGGTTCACGTCTATAATATTTCTGTTCATGCTGATGCAATAGAATTTTATAACATACAACAAAGAACTGGAATCTCAGCAACAGCATATGTAAAATCATGTCAGGAGAAAAGGGCAAATCCTAGGACCACTGTAAGAGGCAGTCTAAGAGGCCCCATCCTCGAGCCATCTATCCCATGGGAGTACTTTTCCAATTAATTGGAATAATATGTCACCTAAATTGAACAACAGAAATCATCTTTGCTCTCCGAAACCATGAGAATTAGACATTTTGTACAAAAAGTAAGTAAAAGGAGGTTTGTTAATTAAAGATTTAGCAGAATCATTTTAAGTCCCAACTCCCATTTCACAAGCTTCTCTCTACTCCCTAACAAACAAAAACAATATTATTAGAGCAGGGCAATTGTCTCAGCTTTAATCCCATCAATTTACTATTGGATTTATTTAAATTTTTAGGAACAACTCAGCTTCAAAGCAGAGGGCACACACCGCATTTCTCCTCTTGTCATGTGAATGCTGGCTACCATTACAATTGCAGTAAAACTAAAGGGCAGGGAATGTGTTAAAAAACAGAAACTGCTTTCAGAAATCCTGCCTAGCTATCTTTTTTATTGTGATTTCATTTGCTCTGCTAAATTTTTTGGTAAAAATTAATGTTGCTGAATCAAACTCTTTAAGAGCCACTAACAAAAGCAATGTCAGAAGGAAGGTTGACGCACCAATGCTCTCCCGTTAAATTATCTCCGACCTTGAAATATTACCATAGGCAACAAGGTCATATTCATCATTACAAGATTATTTGGAGGTCAAGTCTCTCAAATAAAACTTACATTTTTCTAGAACCTGTGAACATAGTGGGAAATCTTCTGATCATCAAAATGAGAATCACTTATTTCAATAATTAATAGAACTAGTTGTGAATATGAATATTTAAAGAGTCAACACCAAAAGCTGAGATGATTCAAGGTAATCGCTTCCATAGCGATTGGGGGTACTCCCCCAGACGGTGTTAGTTGTCACTAATAACCCATTTCAAACCTGTGACTTTGCAAGAACCTCATTTTGATGGCCTAATGGTGTCAGGCACGAATTTCAATGTGTAAATTATTAAAAACCATGATAAAGTACAGTATCGCCACCTGCAAAGAAGGGGTGTGTGCTCTTCCTTTCATCTCTTGATTAACATGAGGCTGACTTTCCAATTTGTGGATTAACTATACCTTTTACTAGTTCTTTTTCACCCACTGATTTCCTGCCTCTTGGCCATTTCTTAGCTCATTTTCATATCCCCTAGAGGGGAGAGGGAGAAAATTAAACTCAAACCTATGGAATTTGCTCTAATGAAAGGCAAGGGAAGAGATGGGAACCCCTGGCTAAAATGAGGTTTGGGGATTTTCATACTTGCCTTGGTTCCAGTTAACCTAGAATATCGAGGACCTATTTTGTATGAAGTCATTTATCCTCCACCTCTACAACATGATTTAACCGTGACCAGGATGGGAAAGCTATTACAAAAACCAGAACTTTTCATAAAGTTCCTAAACAGAATTAAATTTAAGAAGAGACAGTAATATAAACCTTGAGACAGATCCATTTCAGATGCAAATTTCAGGAAAACAATTTGACCACATTTCTGTTCTCACTTCAAAATTACTTTTCTATTTCATTTTTTTTAAAAAAGGAATAACTGCTTAGAATATATTAATAGGTTTCTACTTATTGTTTCTAACTTATAGTGTATCTCAGCCCGGGTTCCCAAAGGGTTAATGCTGCTGGGTGAGCTGAAATTCATGAGCATAATCCTAAACAAGTGAGGTGAAGTTCTATCAGGTCTATTTCAGCGTATCAGGGATTACTGCTAGCTGTCTAATCCTGCTGAGCCTCAGGGAGGAACGTTCTATTGTATTTGAAATCCTGGCCAGGAAAGAACAGAAGGTTAAATGGGTGCCTTGCTCTGTAATCAAATATCACAGGCACTACTTATCTATTCAATGAACAACTGACGTAGAAAATCAATTAGGAACCAAATAGCTTCTCAGGAATTTTTACCCAGAAAGAGGTAAGATTGTTTTTAAAAATGAGTTCATTTGATATGTTTTATGGTTGAATACTAGAAATTGTGTCATTTCAGAAACTGTTTTAGTGGTTCCTACAATATGTCTTGCTCATGATCTAGAGCGTCCAAGCTATGCACTTACAAAATCAGGAGCATTTCAAGAATGATACCACACTCCAGGATAGCTGGTAGAATCACCGAAGATGGTACAGCCACTCAATCAACCCACACAAAATGCTGTTAAAGCTGAAGAAAAGTTCTAAACAGTAATGCAAATATATATTATTATGTCTACTTAAACAATTTGCTTTCTCTGAAATGCATTCCTTCAACAGTACATCATCTTCACTGAAAATACGGTGAGCATTGAAAAAAAGCAAAAAAAAAAAAAAAAAAAAAAAGGTAGATGCAGCCCCTGGGGCTCTTTGTTCCCAGCAGGAAGAGACTCCTTTTGGTGGGCTAAAGGTTAACACCCTTGTTTCACAACCCCCATCCTCTACCTGTCATTCTGCGTAGATGTCACAGTTCATGCACACAGACAAACAGGCTGACCTGACCAGTTCGTTTGGCCTTGGACAGGCCTAAGATCAAATCTGGTTATTAATATTGGGGCAGTCAAATGTAATCTTCCAGATACTGGAGAAGTGAGCTAGAAATTATGCAGTAGACACCCCTGTCAGTCAGAGGCATCATGATGCTAAGCATTAAAATGTTCATCTGGACCCAAGGAGGAAGTCAAGATAAACTTTCTTTTTTTTTGTTCTGTGAATGCTATTGAAAGAAATTTGCTCAGGGTCTTTATATACCCAACTTATCTGTCCTCACACTTTCAATTATTTTTGGACTCTTTGCTTTATCAGAGTTCTTATAAGGTAATCCATTTGCAGGCTAAGGCAGATATAATTGGAAAAATATTGCCCTTTCATAGTCAAGGAAGATATTTTACAAATGGGATGAAATACTTTTAATACTCTTATTGTAGTTCAATATGCATATAATTTTAACCATGGATTCTCATTCTCTGTAATTGTTATTTCTTATAACTTCCTCTCAGAATACATCTCTAACTTGCACTCAGAATATATCTATACTATAGGCTAAAATGGAGAAATATGAAATATTATTGAAATGCTTAGGCAAACACAAAAGGTGCAACAGAAATAAATGCATGATTATCTCAACCCACTACGAAAATTTAAAAGGGAATTTAATCTAATATCCCTTCCATAATTTGCCCTATCATTACAATGTTCCCGAGTTACAGGCCTCTTCCTGAGACACTCATGTGTCTATGATAATATCAACATTAAGGATTTGGCTAAAATATCTAATGTACAGAATATCGGTATTTCCAGTAAAAAATGTATTTTTGAAAGCCATCATCAACTTTTCACTAAAATTCAGACCCAAAATAACACAACTCAAGAAACACATCCTTGAATCTTAGATTTTTTTTTTTTTGGCCTGTATGACAAATGTGATTTTTACAAAGTAGTAATTGTTTTTAAAAAAGGATCTCATCTCTTGATTTTGGTTATCTGCTAATTACCCAAAATTCTTTTCTTAAAAATGGTATCTGGATTAAAGTACATACAGTACATTTTTTTTTTTGCATAATTAACTATTGGTTCTAGCTCTCCTAAAGGTACACTGAAAGTCTTCACACCCTGGGCAGGGAGACTTTACATGGTATGTAGAATTATGTTACAATATACTACCCCACTCCTTCAACCTCCTGTATTTTATATCAGTTGCTTCCTCAAGCAACACAAATCCACTAATGCTTTAATTTGTGACACTGCTAACTGGTATTAACAGATTATGACTACGAAATATCCTTGCTTTGGTACTGGCTCAGGAGGTTGATATGTTTGTCACAGCAGAGCAAAATGTCTCTTACAATAACATACTATGTCTCTTACTTAAGCACAAACCTCAAAAAAGTTTATAGTTGACTTATGTATGCTCATTAAACATTGCCCTAAAATAATCAAGATGCTCTGCACACACCCCAAGCAGGGCAAAATACTTCCACCCTTCATTTTCATATATGTTTCAGTTGACAATGATCAGTAAGTGATCAAGCCCATTGAATTATTTGTAAAATCTTGAAATAACTAAATTGATTTCTTTTAATCAAATCATTCAGTTGTTTTATTAGTCTAATTTTTTCAGTCTGTAAGGGGGAGATGCTTTGGGCATTTTGTACAGCACCAACTATATTGCCAGTAAGACTCAGATAGAGTTGGGCACTGGCACTTTAAAGTAGATTCATATTTTAAAAAATAGCTCTTATGATCAGTACAGAGCTGAAGGATTATTTCAAGTTGATATATTGAAGTGGTACTTCTTTAAGAAACATAAAAAGATAGAAGTTTTAACTTACAAGTAGTTAAGTGCAATTTGCTTTTCCAGGGTTATGTGTTATGACAGTGTAGCTTCTGTTGCTCATGAGATTGGGCATCATATTCACATGCTGCTCTCTCTTAGCACTGGTTGTTAAAGTAGATGCCAGTGCACCTGTAATACATTGTGTTATAGTTTAGATATTAGGTGTCCCCCAAAAGCTCATGCATGAGATAATGCAAGAGGGTTTAGAGGTGAAATGATTGGGTTATAAGAATATTAACCCAATATTAACCCAAACAGTGGATTAATTCCCTGATTGAGATTAACTGGGTAGAAACTGAAGGCAGGTGGGGTGTGGCTGGAAGAGGTTAGTCTTTGGGCCATGCCTTTGGGATTTATATTTTGTACCGGCGCGTGAAGTCTCTCTCCCTTGGCTTCCCTTCACCACATTCTTCTGCCCTGATGTTCTGCCTCACCTGGAGCCTCAGGGAATGGAGGTGGCTGTCTATCAACTGAGACTTCTGAAACTAAATAAACTTTGCCTGCACTAACTGTTCTTGTCAGGTCTTTTAGTCACAGCAATGAAAAAGCTGGGTAAAACAGATGGTATACTTGGGAGAAAAGTATAGGATATCATTTTTAAATTATCAAATTACAGCACATGCAATACACAGTTCTCTTTCATAAACAGGATAAAATAGGGTACATACTTGTATCTATAAACATATTTATATCTCTCCATGCAGATCTACACATCGTATGCCTGTCCATTTATATCCGCATCTACACACACACACACGTACAGAGAATGTGCATTGTATGAAGCAAAACTCCCAAAACAAACCTCAGAATTTGCCTTTCTAGAATAGCAAGAAATTTTAAAAACTGCAGAATCATCACAATAGGCACAAAGGAACATGCAACCCAGCAGGCCTGTGGAAGTTGGCTCTCCTGAGACCTATAAGACTCCTGTTCCGAAACTAGTCTATATTCCTGCTGCCTGGGGACTTATTCGTGAACAAGGAAAGTGGATTTCTGTAACCACGATGAGACAAAGTATGATTCCAAAAATTTCCCGAAAAGATATTCCTACAAAATTCAGTCCAGCAGCCTTGGATCTTTACCCATTTCTGGAATCAGAAAATGGTTTCTTGGCCGACGGCTGACTTAAGTGCCAGACCTTCAACAAAAGAAGAGCTGTTTTATACAGAAAGGTTTTTCATGCATAGGCTTGCTATTTTCCCTACTACAGGGGGATCTGTACATCAAAATATGTCAGACTCTTTCTTTTGAGCCAAAACAATTCACAAGACAGAAGGCAACAACTTCGATGGCTTACTTGGATAGAGTATGCAGCATTGCAAAACCCTAGCAAAACCCCTAGCCTGTGATAGGGAGATTCCCAGAAAGAGCAAGAGACAGTTTTCTGAACTGTGAGGAACAAAGGCTAATGGATCTGAGATTAGTGTGACCACCATTTTCACCATCTTGTGGAGTCTTCAAATATGCAAGAGATCTTTGATATCTCTTAGTCCAGTAGTTTCCAAATTTAGCTGAATCTCACATATCTTTGAATAAAGAAATACCTGAAAATGTATTGTCAGAGGTTGTAAGCTTGGAATTAGTATGTTTTTAAAATTCCATCAGGGGATCTAATGGACATCTCATCTAACCTTTCATGTTATATACACATCTGCCAACTGGATACAATATCATTTCTAGAATGCCTTTCACAGAAACATTTCATGACTCCAAAAAAGTTTGAAAGCATTTGCTCTCTGATACAATCTCAGTGGTAGTTTTTGCTTTTGTTTTTTGTTTTCTGTAGGCCCAATACCCAGCGAAGTCAACTAGGTTCGGCCCCTATCTACCTTTCTAAATACCTAAATACAGAGTATCATTTGAATTCTTCACTTTCCTCCAAAATTAAAGGAAGAGTTCAATTTATACAAATCTCAAGATACAAATAATACAAATAAATGTTCCAAATCAAAAGTGCTAATTAAATTACTTCTTCACAATAGTAAATAACCACTTCTTTTTTTAACATATAAATATATGCTTCATGTTTATCTGTCTCTTCCACTAAGTCATACAATCCACAGGAACAAAGTCTGTTTCTGTCTTTTTGATGCTATACTCTTATTCCCTACTACAGTGAGCTCTCAATGAGCAAGTAAATGAAATGAGTGATCAGTAGGTAAACAGAAAGGAGGTTAAGATATGTAGTCCAGTTATTTCTGCATAAAGGATTTTTACCCCAATTTCTGCTTAGGAAAAATCATCATCATCATCATCATCATCACATGAGCATCTGTTAAAGCACTAAACAGAACAATTGCACTAACCCAGCAATGTGATATATATGTAACTCCATCAGACATTTAAGATGAGATCCTTATTAAAGTTCAGTGTAGATTCAGTTCTGAGAACCCAGAAGTGATTGAGTTTAAAGAAGATCTCAAAGACCTTTAAGTTGATGCTCATTTTCTAATTCTACTGATAACTCAGAACCCATTTTCTAGATGAAAAAAAAAAAACAAAAACAAAACTGTGGTATCATCTCAAAGGCAAAAGTTAAAGTAGTATCAGCTACAGAAGCTTTAAACATCCCCTTTTCAGCTGTGAGCTCCACTTACTATAACTCATTTGCAAATTCACACTTGGCAGACTTGAAAACTGATATTTAAAAGTGTAATACAGAGTTCCTTTTCTGTAGGCAAACTTCTAAGAAAGAATGAAGATTGAAGTAAAGGCACATAAAAGGAAACACAAATAGTTATTTTCTATGAACTATATTCACCCCTTTTCAAGTTGATGAATATGGCTGTGTTCCTCTTCAAAGCAAATTTCAATTGAAGGCCAATGGCAGAGATAAAGTTAAGAATGGCTTTTCAGGAATGACAGGTCCTAGATATAATAGTGTAACCAAGTGTACTTATAGAAATTAAAAAAGAAAGTACCTTTCCAATAATAAAATGCAGAAGTTATCTCCAAGTACAAAATGCAATGCCAATAGAATAGATGTGCTGACAAGACATGAGTAATATTTTCCACATATAAGAAAAGCTTTCATCTCAGAATACTTTTTTCAAAGCTATTTTTGTGCCTTAATTAAGATCCACAGAACTCACTGGATTGTTTTTTTTTTTTCTCCATTTACTAATTTATTAACTAAGGCACAGAAATGCTTGCCAAAAACCACATAAAGAGGGAAAAAGTCAGCTGGATAACTGAAGAAAGAAAATACCTGACTTTCTTTTAAACTTTCCTTTAGTTACAGAGGGAAATGGGGGAATGTTTGTCTAGAGATTTCACTGTCTTTTTCTGAGACAAAACTCCATACACTCCCTCTCAATCCACCCCTAATCTATTAATAAGGGAGGGTATCAAAATTGATATAGGCCTTGACCATGCTTATTAAGCCCATAGACATAAATGCTGAACTAGGCAGCCAATAGTTCAATTTCACTGTGTTTTAGACTCAAGAAAGCCACTCCAGAGAACCTTTTAGCATGAGCTAATATGGGAGCTTATCATGTTTTCTTGCATAATTTCCTCTTAATTTATTTTCATGGTAAACAGAAAGAAGAAATTATGCAATGGTAATGTTCTAACAGTAGGAACACTGGCAGCTCAACTTCTGACCTCACCCTATGTCAACAGGCCTTACAAAACTGAAAACTTCAAGTAAGTTTGTAAATTGTTTACATCAAATAAAATTATGCCTGAAATAGCTAGGGAAAATATTCAGACTCTTTTATGTTGATTATTATTTCAGATATAAGAAACATGTATTTATATTTCATGCCTATGAAAAGAAAAAAATCCCTCCATTTAACAAGAAAAGCACTAAGAAATACTTCAATTATCCATATCATCAGCACTGTAAAAAGATTCACTAATAGGGGCTGAGGCTGTAGCTCAGTGCCAAAGCACTTGCCTAGCATGTGTGAGGCACTGGGTTCAATCCTTATCACCACATAAAACTGAAATAAATAAAATAAAGGTGCATCCATCTACAACTATAAATAAAATTTTGAAAAAGATTCACAAATATTGCATGGGTGGAGAGGTAAAGGTAAAAAAGACAGAAGACTTTAATGTTACTGTGAATTATTTTTCAAAAAATGAGATAATGCCTTTAGTAATATAGAAACACACAGCTACTCTATATCATAATCTACTGGGTTGGAATCTAATTATTTTTCCCAAAATACTAAAGGAAATCTAAATATTAATTCTCTAGATGACAGGGGAATAAAAAATGCTAAAATGTGTTTTTAAAAGTACTAAAGATGTCCCTACAAACTGTGGAATTCAGAAGGACTATAAACAGAGATAACCCATGAGCGAAAAAGAAAGCTTAGAGAAAAAGTATACACTTTCTTCTAAAAAAATGGTGTGCTCACTGAAGACAGGATCAGCATCTACTGCCTTTGTGGCCTTCCTATTCACCTTTGGGAAACAACACAGGGCACTTTTAACCAACGAGAACAGATGAACACTTTTCTTACTAGAACATCAACCTAACAAAATGTATTTCAGAAGATTTAGGGTATCACAAAATGTACCAATTTTTCATTCCTACAAATGCAGAGAACTCAGTCAATATTTTTAAAGAACAGAGTATGAATTAAACAAATGTTTAATATTTAGATATCAAAAAGAGCTCAAACCTACTTACATATTGCTATGGGTGATTTTTCTAATTGGCCATCCCTCAGTCCTCCCTTTCTACTCCAAAAGTCCCTAAATCTCTATCTACCTTCTCATTATTTCTTTTCTTCCTTGCAGGTGATAACTGGTCTTTCTCAAAGATCAACTATTCCATTTGCACCCTTATTTCTATCCTCTTGTGTGGCAGAGGCCCTTCCTTTCCAGGTATATGACTCCATTCTGTGTCTCCTCTTTATTTAATTGTCCTGTTTGACACTGTGGGTACTAAGATCAGACTGAAGAGTTCAAATCCTGACTAGGTCATCACTGTTACCAGTCATGTGACCTTGGACAATTAAGTTTTCATTGTCTCATCTTCTAAATGGGTATAATAATAGTACATAAAAGGGTTGCTTGGAAATTAAATGAGGTAATATAGAGAGAGAACTTAGGATATTATCTAGCCACCACCAAATAAGTGCTCAGTAAATGCTGATCTCAATCTACTCACTGAGATAATAGATCAGGGGGAAACAGAAGATGAATAAGGAGAATTGGCAAAATAATTAAAAAAAAATTGAGATATTTCTTAAAGGAAAGCAGAAAAGGAACTGATTTGTTAAAAAATAAGAAATGACTAGCAGTGAAGAGAATCCAGCTGATGTTAGTAATTGTCAATCTAATAATTCTTCTAGATACATCCCAAGAGAAATGAAACACATGTGCACACAAAACCTCATATACAAATGTTCATAACATCATTATATATAGTAGCCAAAAAGTGAAAACAATCCAAACATCCAATTAATGGAGGATGAATAAAATGTATTATATCTATATAACAAATTCAGTAATATCAAAGAATGAAGTACTGATACATGCTACAGCACAGATGAACTTTAAAACATTATGCCAAGTGAGAGAAGCCAATCAAAAAGGATTCTATATACTAAGATTGCATCTATATTAAATGTCCAGAATAGTCAAATCTATAGAGACAGAAAGCAATTAGCAGTTGCCTAGGGCCTTGGCAGGGTTGGGGATGGTTGTGGGCAACTAAAATGGTACATGACTTCTTTGGGAGATGATAAAAATATTCCCAAATTGATTGTGATAATGGTTGCATAATTGTCTAAAAATCACAGAATTGCACCTTAAGTGGATGAATTGCGTGATATATGAATTTTATGCCAATCAAGATGTTACTAACAGAAAAGCAGCATAACAAAGAGGAGGAGCTCAAAGTTCACTGCTCTGTCAACATGATATATTTTGTGGCACATAATTTTGTTCCTTCCCCTTCTAATTTAGAACTGCTATCTTAGAAGTTAGAAAGTTTTAGTAATGTTTTCCTAAATAATTGCATGCTTTAGTATTGAGATTGCTGTTTTATTTATTCCATCATTTTACCACTGTGGGCAATTTAAGAAGATATTCGTTAGGGTAACATAATACCCTTCAGTTCAAAAATTCTCTAAGTATCTTGAGGAATCTGTTCTGATTTCAGAACCAAAGAACAGAACAGAGTACTAATTAGGTAGAAATTAATTTGAGAAAAACTGTGATTTTTAAAAATACATCTTAGCTGCTTGTGGTGGTGCACACCTGTAATCCCAGCGGCTCAGGAGGCTGAGGCAGTAGGATTGTGAGTTCAAAGCCAGCCTCAGCAAAAATGAGGTGCTAAGTAACTCAGTGAGACCCTGTATCTAAAAAAAAAAATACAAAATAGGGCTGGAGATGTGGCTCAGTGGTCAAGTGTCTCCAAGTTCAATCCCCAGTATCCCAAAATTTTTAAAAACTTAAAAAAAAAATACATCTTAATGAGACTCAGTGTAAAAGACTTCACAAAGAATACCTATTCCAAGTTTGGGATTGGGACCTACCTCTTTTAGGGCAAAAAGACTTAATGTGCTCCCACAATTAGTGAGCTCACTTACTTTTTGGAGAACCTATCACTTTTACCAAATTATATCCTGTTCCCTGAACCTTTGATTAGTCATGTGTACACACAGAATTGATTTCAGTGCTTGTTGACAAGTCTTGCACAACATCATCAAAGGTTTATTATCTCTAGAGACAGAGAACACTTACAATTCACAGGAAGAAATTTCTGAGATCTACTTTAAAACAAAATAAGGGGCATTAATGATTTACTCACGATCTTCATCAATTTTTAATACATTTCCATATATTACATTCTCATTCCTCTCTCTCTCTCTCTCTCTCTCTCTCTCTCTCTCTCTCTCTCTCGCACACACACACACACACACACACACAGTTTGTTCCAAGACTTGAACAACAGAAGTATCAGCAGGTCTCCTTTCTGGATATATACAAAATATAGCCTTGAAATACTGTCTTTTTAATAAACTAACACATGTGAACTTAAAACATATCCACATTTATCTTGCACAACACTGAAAGGCAAAAAACTCTTTTATATATATACAATGTGACGCTATTAAATATCATTCATCAAAAGACTGAATTGCTCACTTTTGGAAGAGTGTGTGTGTAGTGTGTGTGTGTGTGTGTGTGTGTGTGTGTGTGTGTGTTTGGTTCCAATATACTTCTATATCAATGGTTTTCCAATAAATTATCAAGTTGCTACAACTAAAGGCGTATCCATCATTCCCCAGTAAGGGATTAAGTGACCCAGTCAATTTACCAATAAATATACCTGATAGTCTATTTTGAAACAGATATCTAAATAGATGTTAATAAAATTGATAAATTGGGTAATAGCAAAGATAGTTTCTCATTTGTGACTTAAAGACAGTAATTCTCTTTGTTAAGAAAACTCTAAAAAGTATGTAGTTTTTATAAAGCCCATCTTAGTTTTGCTGATACTTAGGGAATTAACGGATTTACAAATTGTATTTCTTTGAAAAAAAAAAGCTATTTATGAATTCTCCTTGTAACTATTTTTTGGGGGGTAGGAAGGGGTACCGGAGATTGAACTCAAGGGCACTCAACCCCTGAACCATATCCCCAGCTCTTTTTTGTATTTTACTTAGATACAGGGTCTTACTGAGTTGCTTTGTGCCTCACTTTTACTGAAGCTGGCTTTGAACTCATGATCCTCCTGCCTCAGCCTCTGGAGCTGCTGGGGTTACAGGCAGGTTACCACTGTGCCCAGCTTGTAACTATTTTTAAGGACTGTGTCAATGACATAGCAAAGTACCTTCTCAGGGAGTAGACATCCAGGAAAAATTTGGTACTACTACACCATCCAAATAAGTTTCCTTAGTTTTCTAATAAAAGTCAAAGTCAAACAAAAAATAATAAACCAGAACCTGCTTTTAGTCATTTTTTTCTCAAAAGACAATGAAGGGCTTTTGTTTTAAAAAACAGTGATATTTAATAGATTCACATTGTGTATATATATAAAAAGTTTTTTGTCTTTCGATGTGCAATATAAATTTACCAAATATAAAAATTCTGAAAGGCAAACTCTGGAATTGCATAATCCATTTTAGCTGGTAAATCTCTTTCAAAAAATTAACACTAATGGGTGTAAAAGTTGAGAATTACTTCCCTCTCCCTCACTGATGCCATCTACTCTGTTACTCACTGGGAGGTATCTTGAGTTTTAAGGAAAGGCCTTTCAAACCGACTATCAGAAGTGATGGAAATTAGGCCTGATTTCCCCCAACTGAAAATGAATAATTTTAGGCCCTAATGACATACAGGTCCTTTTTACTCTTAGGCCTGCCATGCATATAATTAGAAATAATTTAAAGTCTTTGAAAGATACTCTACAATGTTATCAAAATGTCCTCAAATGTTTCATTTATACCAAGTATAGTGATTAGGATTAGGACAATTAAAATTAACAATTTTGTCTTTTCAAAATTAAGACTATTCTGGTTTCCAATTGAAGAATATTTCATTAATAAATGTGGTCAACGACAGCCATGTCAATGACTGACTTTTTTTTTTTTTTTTTAAGGATCAGGGAGCCAGATTCAGGGAGGCAGGATTGTCCCAAATATCTCTGAGTTCAGTCAATTTCAACAGTTGTAACAATACGATGGGCTTCACACAAAAATTAGCAAAATTTCAAGGAGAGAGAGTCAGAAAGAGAACTCATGGAAAACATACTTTAGAAAGAAAATCCATGGAATCCTATAACTAAAAGAAAGAAGAGAAAGAAAAAAGTAATAATAGTAATAATTCAAAATAAGATGATTCTCAAAAATTCTACAGGGAGCACATGAATAGAACTTCCTCCGGGAATGATAAGGATGCCAAGAGAAAATTCAGGGAAGGAGACAGGTTCAGGGCAGTGAGTAGGCTGTGCTTTAGTTCCTCCTGTGTAGTAAGTTAAATGCTCAAGGAGGCACATCCCCTCCTTTAGGTCAGCAGGGTACTATTTAGAACATTATTGCTAAGGTACCCTGGTGACCTGAACGAATTAGTGCAACTTCCAAAGTCGCTTAACTTGTAAGCACTGAGAGCTCAGGCACTAGATAGGTGTGATAAATATTCTATCAGTCTTTTCTATTTAATATACTAAACACCCAAACATGCCAGTAGAAAGAAGCTTTGGGAAAGGAAAGAATGAAAATAAAAGAATTCTGTAGTGACAGGAAATATTCAGGTGACAAATTTAACTAGCAGTTTCTCCTACTAGCATATAGATGACCCGAGCATCGCAAGCTTATCATTGCAGTAGATTGCACTCACATGTGCACATCTATTGGTCAGCTCTTACAGCATCTAAAATACCTTTAAAGAAACCTGCTAATCTGGTGGAGTGGACATGGGCTCTGCAATGATGAGCCCTAAACAAAACTGTAAAGTTTGCCTCTGAAGGCCCGAGTCTTTCTCCTTTCTTCTCACACCTTACTCTTCCAATCATCACATTTAAAAAGTGTTCTTATTAGCTAACACTCATAAGTAGGCCAGGGCTTGGGCTGGGAAGCCCCCAGGGTTACAATTTCAGCTCAGGCTCTTACTATCTGTGAGAATTTGAACAAGGTCATTTTTCTCTGAATTTCAGTTTCCTCATAGGTTAAATGGGAATAATACCATATAACTGTTAGAAAGAATGAATGAGATAATGTACCTAAAGTGGTTAACTTAGTAAGATCATTGTCAGTAAGTGTAGTTTTCAAAAGTTAGTGCCTAGCCAGTATGGTGGTACATGCCTCTAATCCCAGTGACTCCAGAGACTCAGGCAGGAGGATTTCAGAGTTCAAAGAAAGAAAGGCTTTAATGCCCCAAACACCCAAACATGTTAGTAAAAAGAGTTCAAAGCCTGCCTCAGCAACTCAGCAAGGCCGTAAGCAACTTATAATAAATAAATAAAATACAAAAAGGTCTGGGGATGTGACTCAAGGGTTAAGCTCCCCTGGTATCAAAAAAAAAAAAAGTTTCATACCAGGAGAGGAGGCACATGCCTAAAATGCCAGTAGCTTGGGAGGCTGAGGGCAGAAGGCTGAGGCAGAGGGACCCCAAGTTCAAAGCCAGCCTCAGCAAATTAGGTAAGCCCTAAGCAATTTATTTTAAAAATAAATTAATTAATTTAAATAAAAAAGGACTGGAGGTTTTAGGTTAAATACCTGTTTAAAAAAAAGCCATTATAAAAGGCAATATATGCATAAGTAATTATCAATATGGTTTTATTGGTAACAAATTAAAAATCAGAATTTTAAAATTTTTAACGATTTTCTTCTAAGCTGGAGTTAACTAATACAAGCTGGGTCTATCAATAACTCATTCCTTCTACTCTCAGCCTTGCATTCCACTAATTTTACCAGCACATATACAAAGATATAATTCCTCAAACCCAGTATTTCTCTGTACTACTCCCTTAAAAATTGCTTGATAAGCAAATATAACCCTAATGCCTATTTCTTTAGCAATAGGAAACAAAAGTTTATATTATACAGTACCTACTACTTCCTTTAGGAAAATCTGGGTATGGTCTCCATATAATTTTATATTTACACATGCATATTTACTATAATAAGTGTATTTTCAAGTCTACAAAAGTTCTTTAAGTTAAAGATAGAAAAGCAGACCTTAAAGATAGAAAATATGGAATATCTATGAAAGATTACACAACTGTGTGAAATGAAATGCTGCCACATACAGCTGTTCTTATCTATGATGAAAATGGTACTATTGGTCATATAATTATATATCTTTAAGCATTTTCTTTCACGGGCCATATTGGAAACCTAATGTACAGAGATACTCCAAGAGTCATACTACATTAACATCCTGCTTATACAAAGAGACTGACTGGAGTTGTAATTTGACATGTTTTGTTTTGTTTTAAATTAAGGGCATTTCTTGTATTAAAGGAAATGTGTTAGTAGCATCATCCTCCTGTTTGAAGAACAATATAAATGTTCCAACCAATAGAAAAACTCTATCCTTCCCTCAAATTTCTACCATCATCCTGCCTTAAACAGATCAATAAAGTCTTGCTGAATACTAGGACAACTAAAGTAAGTCCAGATACACAAGGGACATTGTATGACATCTACTAATAATTCAAGAGGCCAAGTACACTCAGTCATTTGCTTAACCACTGTTGAAAGCAAGTACGGGAGCTTTGGATGGCTGTGGAGTTAGCTCTTAATTTTATTGACATGCCTGATATCTAACCACCAAATCTAGCTTGTAATTTTGGAGTTAGAAAGCACCATCTTAGAAATCCCTCCGCTCCTGAGCAGCACTTGGGCAGACAGTTCTTATCCCACTACCTTCAATGGATCCAGCTGGCATTCACAGCAAAATTTCAAAACCTGACACATAGTAAGTGCTTAGTAAATGCATCTGCATTTATTGGAATTAAATACTGGGGTGCCATGGGGGCATTCTATAGACAGAACTTTGACCCTTGTACCTACACAGGTCACCACACTCCTAGGTCATAGAAATGGCAAAGACATTTTGTAATGGTTAAGACTCTCCTGTTGCTCTTCATTTATGGAGTAAATCAGATCCTCCTTTGCTCTCCTGAAATACACTGATAATTTGGAGGGAAAGTGCCTTTAAGGCTTGAAGTATCTGGATAATGAACAAATCTCCACATCTAATTGAATTCAGCCTGAGCGTAGGCTCAGACTCAAAGCAAACTTGGTAAAGCATTTCCAGTAGAACTCAGGAAGGCCAGATGTTCTGGAAGCAGAACTGTGGTCATTATGCACATGCCAGCTCCTCCTCACTCCACCCCAGGCCAAGACCCTTTCAGCAGTGTGGAGCCTGCCTAACATATGACTCTGGCTGTATTGCTGCATGGTATCCCAGCACCCATGTGAGCATTTCAGCAACTTTACACAAGCTCCACTGATAGGGGCGATTAAATTCAATCCGAGGAAACACAGGAGGAGAGTACATTAATTATGAGATGACACTTCCATCTGCTTTACCTCAGGGAGGGCAACAAATGAGCCATTTACTATTTTTGGCTAAATCATACCTGTACTTGATATAAGATAGAAAGAACAAAAGTTTCATACAAAATAGGTAGCACAAATCATAAAGTACTAGTTGATATGTTCCTGATGTGAATGGCAACTTCAAATTGTTGATTATATTTCTGAGATGTGGTTATGTGGTTGTGTAATTGTGCGGTGATGGGGTGTGTGCAGATGCCCACGCAGGTTCAGAAGGAGTAAATGAAGGAAGAACTTGGGGAAGGGCATTCGGCTACCTTACCTGATTCCTTGACATAATCCCTCCACTTTCTCCAAACACAGAAATTCATTCAGATTAAATAGTTCTTTTAATAATACAAATAAATGGGCTAGGATTGTGGCTCAGTGGCAGAGCGCTTGCCTCGAAAGTATGAGGCACTGGGTTCCATCCTCAGCACCACATGAAAGTAAATAAATAAAATAAAGGTACTATGTCCATCTACAACTAAAAAAAATACAAATAAACTCTGAAGAAGGTTTGAGAGTCATTTACTCTTTTGGATACACTACTTTGCTTTTTATAAAAAGGCTTGCTTCACTTTGATTAAAGGAATGCTCATTTTCTTTGAGGAATTAGGTAACCTTGCAACAGAGGATTTCCATGATGAGAAAATCTGAGTGGGATAAAATAATGAGGATTTGAGGAAAACAACAGCATGTACCAGACATGTAGGGAGATGGTAGCATTGGTTAAGGAAAGCCATGGAGAAAGAAGATAGGAGGGTTCCGGTGACACATTTCACTTTCTAAAAAATTTTGTCTGGTTTGATAACAATTTCACACACCAAAATTATTTTATCTATCCTGATATGGGTATAATAAGTTTCCAATACCTGCTCTAAATTAATCTTTCTAGGAATTGCTATGTGTCCATCTATATTTTGATAGACAGCTTTGAGGTCATTTTTTTTCTTGAGAAATATAAAGTGGGTTCTCAGTTCCTAATGTAACATATTTCTTGCCAAGAGAATGCAGTGAAAAAGGTCCACATTTGTGTTGAAGTAGCCATTATAACACATAGCTGTGCTTCACAAATGTCAAGCTTAAAAACAGAAGCAGACGTAGTCAGTAGAGCTCGCCAATTACATTGTGATCTGAAAACACCAGTGATTTATTAGTTGCTATTAGCTAAGCAACTCGTCTTTATTTGATCTGTGTATTTACTAGTTATAAGTATTATGAAAACTTGTATTGTTCTACTACAGAAACTTTTTTTCAACCCTGCTTGTTTTTTATATGAAAATACAATACAATAATTTGAATTGTGATTACTTTTTTAAAAAAGAGATCCTGCAACTGGAATTAAATTTCACACTGTATTTCAACCTTGAAATGAACATAAATCCGAAACTAATACAAAAAGTGCAAAAATTTCCATATTCAGGTTAATGTTGAGCAACAGAAAAGAATAACTTTTGTTTATCTCTAAAAACAGCTTTCTTCATCTAAACAAATGACTAGAATAAGATTAAGAAAACCCTGTTTGGGTTTCTTAGATACACACACATATTCCAATTTCCTTCTGCACAATGACTTTTATGCAAATATGTACCACACAATCTCCTGACCTCTTTTACCATCACACCGGGACAATGACAGTTCAATAATTGAAATGGTACATATCTGGTACATTTGATTTTGAATTGCAAAGTTGGACTCAGGCCTATTGAAATGAAAATACCTGTGACTCATTGTTAACTCCAAACTGATCCAGTTATTATTTCCTACTAGTAAAAACAGCAAAAAGGTAGGTGAAGCTAATTATTCCATTTTTGTGTTGCAATTTCCATTGCACATTCTTCTCCCAGTGTACCTCCTTGTATTCTCCTCCGTGATCCTCCCCCAACACCTTGACTTTAATTCTTAACCCGGATTCTTTCATCTATAACAAGAGTAATGAGAAAACCCCAAAAGTGTTCCTTGGGGGTATGTTAGACTAAAAGTTACCTAGGACTAAATCCCATGTGTGTTCTTTGCTCACCATGGAGACAAGAGATTTGCTCACTGCTCTCAGCCAATTTGAAATCCAAATATGAAAACAGCATTATGGAATTCAGATGGGCTCCTCTGCTTCACTACTAGCAGATGCAGAAGGAAAAAAAATACCCATATAATTAAGCTTTTGCCTTTGAACCAGCAAAGCTGTGAACACCTAACTTTAATACACATAATAGCAGGAGAGCAGCTGATGTGCAGGTGCACGGTGCTGAGGGTGCTGAGGGTGGTGGTGAGACCAATCAGCTGGCCAGGAAAGTCCCGGCCAGCCAAGAATAAACTGAACTGTAAATCTGAAATATTGCCAAAGTCTTACTTGTTCTTGCTGAGTTTGAATGTGTAATGCGGTTTTCATTATATCTTTCCACTGGATTCTTTAGAAAAAGTTTGGGATCATTTAAGAGTAAGACCAAATCACAAATGCATTTTAAAAAAATAAATATTAGAAGTAAAAGGATTTCTTTAGTACATTCCTCAGTTTATTCTTTAGTCCTTTGTTCATCCAATATTTACTGAGGACCTATTATGTAAATATCAGTTGGCCAAAATTCATAAAGCATGCTAAAGTATGAAATTAAGACTATAATCACATATAACATATAGGTTAAAAACTGTTGTACATATTCCACGTATATGCATGTGTATGGGTACAAATAGGCATTCAGATAAATAGAGATTTTTACCTTGCATGCCCAATTGTAACTATCTAGGCATTTAGTATTTATTAACCTCACTTTAAATATACTTTCACATGTTAAAAGTGAAGATAAAAGGAAATTTGTTTCATTTTCCTTGACCAATTTTGCTTCATCATTCAAATTTCTGGAGGAAAAAAAATCAAAATCCAATAGTACTTAGCACTTCAGAGAATTTTACTTGAAGAAAATGAGTAACATGTCTTAACATAACAAAATTGTTTTCTAAAAAAAATTCTAAGAAAAATAACAGTAAAATATGAATAAAGCTTTGTTTGTTTTTGCAGTCATTGTTAGCAATAGACATAAAGGTATTCTTTTTTCTTTTTCTTTTCTTTCTTTCTTTTTTTTTTTTTTGAGTCCATATGGAAAGATCATCAGCACATTTTGCTTCTGGGTTCTTTGCCAAAATACCATAACCCACAAGCCATCTACCTTAAACATAAAAGGAAAGGTGTTGTTCTGGTCAAATAAAGAAATAATTTTTACTAGCATACGTCTAATGTTAAAGCTGCCTAAATCCTGCCAAATACATTAAAACAACATCTGTAAAACAGATTTTCATTAAATTGATCAGTTTAAAGTTAAGCAGCTAGGCAGATGATGCTTTCAAGCTAACCCCTAACCTTTAACTTTTAACCTCCTTAAACTAGAATAAAGACACACACACACACACACACACACACACTTCTTTGAGGTAATACTGCTTCAGTTTGACAACCCAAAGGGTAAAATGGTTTATTCAAATCGAAATGACACATCTCTACATTCAGTGTTATGAATTGATATGTTGTCAATAACGAGAAAAGCTGTTTTCTGGCCGCTCTGTATTTGTCTTACAACTGCTACTTGTCACTTTCCTCTAGTGTCTGAATAATTCACAGTGCAAAATGATGTAAATTAAACTCTTAATGAGAATAAATTTTATGTAGGAGATTATTGTCTAGTCATTAACTCTGAAACTATTTTAAGTCTAATTTTAATATTTTAGCCACATGATAAACCATGATTTTTTTTTTCCAGGCCCAGGCCAATTTGTTAAGTTCTCATTTAAGAGCAATTAATGTTACTTATGAACCAATTTTATTTTGCCGACACAAGCCGAGACCAAGCTTGCTAATATCCTCATTACTGTGTTTGAAAATCCTCTACATCTGACTCACAGAGTTTCTGAAATTAATTTGGAAATGGGCTCATCCTCGACACCCTGCTACTCTGGAGTATTTTTCTAGTTGTTTCTAGAAACGAGGAATGCTTCTTGAAGGACAAAAAAGAATATAGTGGGCTTGTCTAATACCAGCTTTCAAAAGCTCAAGTATTTCTCATCTTCAAGGTAAATTTGTTCAAAGTAATTTTGCATTTGTTTGGGGACCACATTTAAATGCTACACTGAGCAAAGACCCTTGGCTATTTAAGAGGTAAGCAACTAAAAAAGTATACAATTTTATATGATTTATAAAATTTAAAAAATAAGAGTACATCATTGGTTGTGGGACATAAAACACTCTTGACTTTAAAGTTCTCTTTATAATCTAGCTTTTATCTTGATTTGTTGTTACAAATTCCAAAACGCCATCCTACCTGCCCTGCAAAGGAACCTCAAGACTAACTCTGCACCCAGTAAATTACCCTTGGAAGAGTGAGGTGTTCAACTCATACCTATGGAAGAAATATATAAACTTAACACACCACACACACACACCATACACACAAATAATTATCAAACCAATTGATTAAATAACCTTTCCTAAGAAAATAAATAATAATGCTTTTCCTTTCTTTAGGTTCCCATGTGAGAGTAATAAAATAGAAAAATTTGTACATTTATATCTTCTATTCACAACATGTTAATTTAAAATGTTAGAGGAGCTGCGTGAATATAAACACAGTTCATGAATATTCTATATAGCTCCCAGGGTCTAAATCTATTATTTATACAAACTTAATGTTTGTTTTTTTCTCCTAGATATTCTAAAAGTTTTAATAGGTCAGGTATCAACAGAAAAAAGTAGACAATTGAACAGTTGTCAACTGTTGCTATAAAACCTATGAATTATAATACAATTAATCATTTATATTATATTTTCAATAGTGCAGGCAGAGAAATGTTCCATCTTACATTAGGACCTGCACTCCCCACAAACTGGGGAGCCCAAATCTAATGCTTTCATTATTGATCCACAGAGTGCCAATATCCCAGGAACAATGTTACAAATTCTCACACCGAGTCTTTACATTTTTATGCATAGTACATCCATCTAGAATTCGAACTTCAAGAAACAATCCAAATACATAAGACTAGACCAACCTAAATAAATAATTCCAGCACCTAATCCAGAGAGCCATATGTGTTCTTTTTGCTGTGCATTTGTAATTTTAAACAGAGTTAAAAAGCTATAGGTATTATAATCGTTGACTGACTCCTGATAGTATAGTTATCACTGATTTCTAGTTTAAATCAATAGATAACACTTGCAAAATGGATTTTGTAATCATATTTAGAGCTTGTTACAATGACTAATGGTTTGCCATATTTTCTGAATTTTAATATCGTCTAGACACAAAGAAGTTTTTCATAAGTTATCAAGTTATTCATCATAGAAATAAATCTGTTGCTTTTGTACAAGAACCAAGACAATCAAGGCAATCCAATGAAAAACTACAGAAAATAAATTAATCAGCGATTAGGGTTTAGGAGACATTGAGACAAGTTGTGCAATAAATGACATTTATCACTTGCATTTATACATGACATCTGCATAGTTTTTCCCAGTAAACAAAAAGTACACTTGCTGTCTTAGGAGCATATTTATCTATATCACACTCTTTTGTTGGGGAAAGTGTTACTAGTTGGGAAAAATGTGGTGCAAAACACAACGGAGTTGACTTTGAAGACTTTGGACTGATGCTATAGGAATGTTTACCCAATGTTACTGAGATCTCATGCACACACAAAAAAATCATGTTCGGATCATCCCTGTTTGTCACCAAACAAAAGATGATGCATTCACAGAGTAAAACACAGTTCATTTTTTCTGCTTCGTGTAACCTTTAATAATCAGCCAAGAGAGACGCCATGTTTTTTGTTTTTTTAAAAACAATAGGTAAAAGAGATTTTAAGAGAATTATTTTATATATGACAATACCCAGGAAAGTTCTTTTATTACAGGGAAGCCAGTGAAGCAATCAATGCCGCTGAGGTAGAGGTAAGTGGGACACATAGCAAATCTTTTGAAAAATTCTCCACTGCCATATAGTTGAATATGCTTTTAGTAATGTTAAGTTATAAATTGTATGTTTTGCCTGTCTTTTTTTCTTATTCTAACTTGCAGATCTGTGCTCCAAGCACTGAAACAGTTAATCCCCTTGTCTACTCTGTGCCAACGGAAATGGATGTCACTGCTTACCTTGTAGAGCTTCAGGGCCGCCTCATGCCTGTGATTGGTGATATGCAAGCGTAATTTATCCACACTGTTGGTATAGTAGTCACAGGCGTTACATTTTAGGTGAACAGGGTTGCCAATGGCAATGCACTTCAACCTCCACTCATTGCTTTTGCCCCCTTCTTTAATGTGGGCCACCAGTTGATATTTCTGCATATGTTTATCAGTCTTGCAGTGGAGCTGGAAGTTGGCTTTGAGCTGAGTGTTGTAGTTACAGAGCTTGCACTGGTAGATATCTCCAATTACAGCCCTCCATTCCTCTTCAGGGAGAGAGCGCTCACTGCTCACATGCACACTTAGGGCCTCCAGGCTGTCAGAGGTGAATTTGTTGCAAACAGCACACTGGAATAGCTTCAGCGCTGGGTCACTGATATAAGGTGACAGCTCTCCTGCAGTAAGGAGGGACAGGTCATCACCCATTAGCTGACCACTGGCAAGCCGGATTTCAGGCGGCAGCTCATTATTTACTACAGGAAAAAAAAATTAAAAGGAAAAATAGAGACTAGAAAACACAGCACACACAAAGGAATCTGTAAAATAAAGTCTTGACAAGGAATGTGCTTTCTCTAGAGCTTAAACTATAAAAAGCTGTAATAGGATTGAATCAGGATCAATTACAATCATCCCTTTCAACTTCTAAATTCCCTCATCAGATAGCTTTAATTACTCCTACTGGGCATGATGTCATTCTGAAATTTGTATTTTCGAGGACAAGAAAGTTGATCAATACCATAACAAAACAGTCATGTGTTTGCAATTTAAAAACCTAGATAAACTTACATAAACACTAATTGTTATTTCCCAATTTGTCTTAAAGCTTGATGAGATCTGGCTAATACTGTATGTGTGTCTTGTAATCTATTGCCAAATACCTGGATAAGGTAACAGTATTATTGTTAACTTAATTATGTTCAATCATAGCTATTAAAATATTTTTTTAAATATCAATTAAAAACAATGGTAGATCCTTTTGAAGCTGAAGTTTGATACTGTAGGGAATAATCACCAAAACTGAAACTATAAACCTTATTAAGTATGGCTAACGAGGGCAAGCAATTAATGCAAATTAGCATTTGTTAATCAACCTATTGAATGAAGACAAAGTTTGTTAACTTATGTCATTTCCATCCCTTAACCCTTTCCCCTCTGCATTAATTTAGCTTTGATGTAGAACCACAAATAGTTTGCTTATGCAGCAGATTTAAGAGAAAGTCCTTTCTAGTAAAAGGTCCCCAATATGCTGGCATTCACTACTTTATCTGGGGGCATCCCAGCAAGTCAAAATGTGATTCAAAACTAACAATAGTGCACAAGAGCAGTTAAGTACTAACCGAGTCCTGGTGCCAAAGCTGCAGCCGTCGCTGGATCCAGCTGGAATGGATTGATCATGAGCTGAGGGTCGGCAGGGTTTTCCAGCTTCATTCCAGTCAGGCCTATGTTCTGGGCCAGGTAGTACTGATAAAGCTCTGCCTCCGCTGGGGCAAGGCCCAAGTGCAGGTTATGCTGGATCTGCTTCATGTTCTGCTGCAAAAGCATCATGTTATGCATGTGCTTTTCACTGGTCATATGAATCCGGAGGTTCCTTGCAACATTGGTTTCATAATCACAAACCTCACACCGCCAGGTGGGTTTCTGTTTGGGTTTGGACGGAGAGGGTGTTCCACAGCCACTGAGGCTGGTGTTGGGGGCTGGGGCAGAGTGGCCAAACACCTGCTCACCGGTGCCATTTTGGAGATTCTGAACATTGTTCAGGTGCTTGTCAGACTGCATATGAATACTGAGGTTGCCTTTGGTAGTGGTTGAGTAGTTACAAACCTCACAACGGAAGGGTTTATAGCCACACGTGTAACTCTCTCCCCTGGCAAGCCTGGGGTGAGGCTGTCCAG